>NC_050601.1:2688939-2818939 GCF_013368585.1 Megalops cyprinoides | reverse complement strand
ATCTGATGCAGCCAGGGCCTTGTTGTCAGGAACTCGAGCTGATTGGTTGCAGTGATCACTGGCTCTCTGTAGTCTGTTTCCCTGTGTTGTGCTTTCTGAATTCCCTGCACGGCAGTCTGACATGGCTGCAAAGTGCCACCCGGCTGTCTGCTTATCTGTGCACGGTATCGATCTGCTGTTCACATTGTCTACATCCTGATAACCCGCTCTGAGACAGGGGCGGGAGGATTAAGCTCCATTGCTCCACGGGAGATCGAGGGCGCTGTTTGTCATTCCGAATTCATTCTGTTATCGAACGATTGATTGACTTTCAAACTTCCCTGTCTTTTTCTGGAATGCGACCGGGGTGGTGTGGGGTGATGGGGTGGGGTCGCCTTTGGGCTGAGGGGGGTGGGAGGGTGGGGGGTGCGGTTTTGTCTCTGCACTGCCGGGTGAGATGAGGGGAAAGACAAGCAGTCACTTCAAAGATGTAAGGAACACACTGATGAATACAGGCTGTCTTGCCCCGCCCCTTGCCCCGCCTCCAGCAGCATGGCTAATTCCATTAGCACACAGATTATTGCGACTGTTTTTATCCTCTGTAGCTTCTGCCACACTGAGCGTGAGTGGACCTCTGCAACGCGTACACCTTCCAGACACACTTACACTTCACTCCAGAACACGGTACTCCACCCAGACTCATTACATTATATTACATTACAGGCATTTACATACAGGCAGATGCTGTTATCCAGAGTGACTTACATAGATTACAGTTTTTTACAATGTTATCCATTTGTACAGCTGGATATTTACTGCGGCAATTGTGGGTTAAGTACGTTGCACAGTGGTACAGCAGCAGTGGGGAATCGAACAGGCAACCTTTCGCTTATGAGTCCTGTGCCTTAACCACTATGCTACACTGCCACCCCAATACACTGATACACCACCCAGACACACTGATACTCCATCCCAGTACACTGGTACTCCATTCAGGCCCACTGATGCTCCACTCAAATATGCTGATACTACATTCAGACACACGTATACCTCACTCCAGTACACTGCTGCTCCACCCAGACACACTGATACTTCACCCAAAAATACTTACACTTCTCCCAGATACACTGATACTCCACCCAGGCACACTTATCCTCTAGCCAAACACAGACATGCCACCTACAGACACACTGACACCCCTGCATGCACACGCACACACACACATACACACACACACATTGATTTTTCCCCTACACACTGACACTCCACCCACAGACACAGGCAGACTGTCACAGACATGTCTTTTTCAGGCCCCGTGTCCTGCAGAGTTCCTGTACGAGGCGTGTGTCTGTGCCCTGCCATTACTGTGAGACAGCGCACAGCGGTGCTCTCTCTCTCCGTGTCATTCTCTGGACCGGCGCTGGAATGCCCTTCCCCTGCAGGGGCTAATTTCAGCCGGAGGAGAGCGGGGAGGACACGTGTCCACTGGTGCGGCTGAGACACACTCATTTTCTCATCTCTGTGTAGAACTTCGCAAGGAGCATTTTAATCAACATAAACATAGACTCTTCATCAATCAAATTCTGAAATCAACAGATCCGGTACAGGCAAAAAAAAAAAACATGGTGCAGTGGAGTGTTGTTTTGACATTAAGCGGAGCGGTGCTTCTGGGAAATGTTTCCGCGTGGGATGTCCTAGTAACCGCGGGTTGCATGATAGTTGCGGATTCCGCGTCCGAGCATTGCTGACTCGACATTTCTGGTCACCGCGGGCCATCAGCACACGGTCAGACTGAAAGGAGAAGTGACACGGTCGCTCTGCCTGTGAGAACGACCGTGGTCCACAGCAACAGGGGGGGTTGTAGGTCAGAGAGGGCTGACGACGATGATGATGATGATGATGATGATGAACTGTGTGGGTCGGTGGGTGGCTTTCTGGAGTTCAAAGGGAGTGAAATTTAGGGACGGGAAAAGCAGCACAGTCAGTTTGGCAGGCCCTCTGTTTCAAAGCTGCACCCACCAGCCTGCAAGCGTTCCTCTAGCAAATTCATGTTTTTAACTAGAAAAGATCAAAAACAAATTACATGGGGCTAACTGGCAAGGGGCGAGGGGCGATAGGGGCATCTGTTTTCTGAATACTCTCTTTACAGCAAACAAGTTAAAGAGGAGAACAGGGTTTTTGACCAGAGCTCTTCTCGCTATTGTTTGAAAGAGTTCCTATAGGCCACTGTCAGTAAACATCCTGCTAGATGAACTCATGTTAAACGTAAGCTTTGTAAGTCACCCAAGCTAAAAACCTCTGCTGGCCATGTGTACTGAAGCAGTTCAGATTCTGCACCTCACTCAGAGGTACACTTGCAATGTACAAACCAGGCATTGAACATACAACCTTCTGGATACTTCCTGTTGGTAAAATTCTACACCACACCTCAGGTCTTCTGTTCCATCTTCACAGAGTACTGTGGGATGAGGCTGAAGATGTGAGGAAGCCCCCCACGGCTCGGGTTTTCCAGTTTCGATGAAAACCGTACACTTCTGGGATCTCTTGGCTTAATGCCTTTAACAAGCCGACACGTACATGCACCCACACACAAACTCTCAAGCCAGTTCTTATATGTGTGCACAAACATAGATGCATGTAAACACACACATACATGTATACACAAGCACTGGGCCCATGCAAACACACACACATACATACACACACACACACACACACACTCCCTGTGTGTAGGGACCACCCTCTTGATGCTCTATCCGCCTTGTCTTTCCATGCTTCTTTTTTTTCCCCTACGTCCTATCTCCGGGATGGCTTTGACCTCATCCTAATCACCTGAGCCGGCCGAACCGTGGTTCAAACACCTCCTAATCGCGGCGGCAGATAGCGGGGCGAGGCGGGGAGCCGCGTTTCCTGCCGGCGGGGCGGCGCCGCGTGGCCGCGGAGATAGGCCTGCTTGGGCCGTCAGGGACTTCAAAGACAGGGAGGCTCGGGAACCCAAAGAGCAGCCTGGTGAATCCACAAAGGCCCAGGATTCAAAGCTGCAGCCTATCATCCTACCTCTGTGTTTTTTTTTTTTGCGTGTTTTTTCTTTTCAATTCATGTTTTTTTCAAAATGGAAAAGATAAAAAAAAAATCAACATGCAGGCACCGGCAGTAGGGGAAAAGATGGGGGGTGGGGGGTGGGTGTGGTGATTTTCTTCCAGTTACGGACAGATTAAAGAATGACATCTTGGAAGCCGGGAAGGAGCAATTTAACGGATCGAGCCAGGCAACTGGTCAAGGTGTCCTTTCTCAGGCAGCTAAATGTGGATACCATGGCATTCAGACTCCTGATCTCGAGGCCTGCCTCTCTCTCTGTATTATTAATCACCAGCCCCTTCTGTAATGACCTCAATCCTGCGAATATAAGACGCATTTTCACCGGTGACCACACACTGTTCCCTTAATGACAAGCTGAGCTGAATGATTCTTTGATTTAAAGTGATTGTTCAATCAGCTGCTCGTTAGCGTTCCCATTCTGATGGAATAAGCATCAGCAGGACACTGAACGTTCAAAACCTACCAGAATCAATTTAAATTTTGAATATAATTCACATTGGATCTTTTTGGTCATATTATCCATTGTGATTAGGTCCACTTTTTTTTGCTGAACTCTCTGAAAGTGCCAGATTCCCTCCCGTGAGATAGATTGAAGATCATACAAAAACGTCTCCTCCACAGCCGTGCACCACTGCAGGCGTCTGATCTGAAACAATTATGGGGCCCGTGGAACACAGAGCACTTCACAGTTCAGCGGCACGAGCCCGGGTTTGTGCGTCAGTTAGAGCAGAACTGAGCAATATTTCTGATTAGAAAGCAAACGCACGTAAGCCAGAAACAGTTTATTCATTCTGCATGATCCTGGCCCTGCTAGGGAGTTTGGCTGTTGAGAGGTTAAGGGCAGATGTAATATTTACTGACCAGATATTCAGCTCTGTGTCCCTTCCTGTCTGTCTACTTCTGTGCTGAGGAGGTTCCAGTTGTCGTCAAACTTTTTATGTCCAGCTTTTACTCCATATACATACAGAGCCAGCCAATCATAACTCTGAGCTTCAGCAACAGCAGAGACAATTCTAGTGTTGAGCACAGAGAGCTGAATATCTGCTGATTAAATACAATATCTGGGTAAGAATTTCTAGTGCTTTATAGATTAAAGTTTTTAGAACTCAGAATCTTGTTACTGTTTAGGATCTTTGTGCCAGTAGTGCTGTGGAATTCCGTCAGCGTGTGCAATGCCTGTCCCTGCCTGACCGAATTCTAGAAGCTTGTGCTGTCAGGAGGTCGCTGCATTTCACATGCTGCATGTTGGCTGTGTCAGGCAGCCAGATCAGACACACAGAGGAGTCTTTGAGGCCACCATGTGGCGTGTAGGCTTCCTGGTCTTTGCTGTGCAGAGTCTGAAGTGTGGGGTTTGATGTTTGACATGATGTGTGTCTTAGAGTTTTAATAATGGGATGAGTGCCCACTCTGGTGAGAACCGTATCCCTCCAGTGAATAAGGACCTCTGACGTGGCTGTCCCTCTGTGGCTGCCATTAAAAGCTACGATTGACAGGTTAGCTTGTTGATCTGTTCTTTTGCCAGAGGATGAAACATGCACGTTGCTTTGAGCTGGTCAGGCGGGATGACATGTAAGCATGGGGTGGCGGTGTAGCGTAGTGGTAAAGAGCAGAGCTCGTAACCGAAAGGCTGTTCAGTCAAATCCCTGCTGGGACCCTGTCGCTGTGTACTTGGACAAGGTACCTAACCCAGAATTGCCTCAGTAAAATATCCAGCTGTATAAATGGACAACATGTAAACAAATGTAAGCTGTGTAAGCTGCTCTGGATAAGAGCTGCTAAATGACAGTAATGTAATGTAATGTAAAGTGTTTGTGTGCATGTATGTTTTTTTAAGAAAGATGGATGGCAAACTTGCTCAAACAACACTGCTTAAATACAGAGGAAAGTGAGAAATCAAACCAGCAACCTTTCGGTTACAAATCCTGCTCCTTACCACTGTGCTACACTGCCGCTCCTATTTAATCCTATTTTGAATTTTTTGAAAGAGAGAATGAATGGGAAGACAGAGACAGAAAGACAGACAGACAGACATGCGAATGTGACAGAAAGTGACAGACAGACTGGGAGGGGGACAGAGAGATGAATAACGGCAGAAACGTGCTGTGAATAGCCTATAGTCTGATGAGAGAACGCGGGTTAGTGTGGAGCGTGTGGCCCTGTTTGGCCCTGTTTGGCCCCGTTTGGCCCCGTTTGGCCCTGTTTGGCCCTGTTTGGCCCCGTTTGGCCCTGCTTGGCCCTGTTTGGCCCTGTTTGGCCCTGCTTGGCCCTGCTTGGCCCTGTTTGGCCCTGTTTGGCCCTGTTCGGCCCTGTTTGGCCCCGTTTGGCCCCGTTTGGCCCTGTTCGGCCCTGTTTGCCCCTGTTTGGCCCCATTTGGCCCCGTTCGGCCCTGTTTGGCCCTGTTTGGCCCCGTTTGGCCCCGTTTGGCCCTGTTCGGCCCTGTTTGGCCCCGTTTGGCCCTGTTTTGTCCTGCTTGGCCCTGTTTGGCCCTGTTTGGCCCTGTTCGGCCCCGTTTGGCCCCGTTTGGCCCTGTGTGGCCCTGTTTGGCCCTGTTTGGCCCTGTTTGGCCCCGTTTGGCTCTGTTTGGCCCTGTTTGGCCCTGTTTGGCCCTGCTTGGCCCTGTTTGGCCCCGTTTGGCCCTGCTTGGCCCTGTTTGGCCCCGTTTGGCCCTGTTTGGCCCTGTTTGGCCCTGCTTGGCCCTATTTGGCCCTGTTCGGCCCTGTTTGGCCCCGTTTGGCCCTGTTCGGCCCTGTTCGGCCCCGTTTGGCCCCGTTTGGCCCTGTTTGGCCTTGTTTGGCCCTGCCGTTGTGTCTGTTCAGGGCTGGAGCAGGGCTTTAGTGTGCTGCGCAGCCCAGTGACCCTGCCTGCACAAAGCTGATTACATGCCCCAGGAGATAAGTACCTGAGCAATGGAGTCAAGTGTGGATTACCCCTAATGCACTCACGCACAGACACACAGACACAAACACACACTCACGCATACACACACACACACACACACACACACTGCATCCAGATTGGGTGAGATGATGGGATTACCTTTCAATACCTCATGGAAGAAAGAGACCAAAGAAATGGTTCTGGCCTTCGCTTCAAAACAGTCACCTTTTTTTTAACATCTTTTTGCTGTTCCTTATTGGAATAGGATGTAGGTGTAAGTATATATTATTAACACAGAGAGTTTAAATGGAAGACGCAGCTGCTGTGGCATTTACTTAAAGATAGTGGATTACAAAATAGACAACTGCGTCAAGGGTATGGTTGTGGCTGTTTGGATTTGTGGATTCAAAGATGAACCCATTCACCACCCAGGATCAAGTCCCCCTCACACACAGCGCCACCTGGCGGATGGTATGGTACCATGCTTATATTTGTATGCTCCCTGTTGTGGAGATGGAACTGATGCATCCGGCTGAATGTGTCGTCCTCAGACACACAGGCACACAGACACACAGGAGCACAGACACACAGACACACAGACACACAGGCACACAGACACACAGGCACACAGACACACAGACACACAGACACACAGGCACACAGGCACACAGACACACAGGCACACAGACACACAGGCACACAGGCACACAGGCACACAGACACACAGACACACATGAGCACAGACACTCAGACGCACAGACACACAGGCACACAGGCACACAGACACACAGACACACAGGCACACAGACACACAGACACACAGGCACACAGTCACACAGACACACAGACACACATGAGCACAGATACTCAGACGCACAGACACACAGGCACACAGACACACAGGCACACAGGCACTCAGACACACAGGCACACAGGCACACAGACACACAGGCACACAGACAGACACAGGCACACAGGCACACAGTCCTCCTGTCTGCAGTCTCCTCCTCCAGACCCACACACTTGCAGGACCGGGGGGGAGGGAGGGGGGTGCAGGAGGCGGAGCCAGACTGTTAAAATCGCTGAGTCATGTTTTCCAGGTGTTTGTCTGCCCTCATCCCGGCGGAGCATGGCTTTGATTGGGGAGCTGGCCTCGGAACCAGAGGGCTTTAATTTTCGAATTTTGGTGAGGACAGCATGGCCATGCCCTCAGCCGAGGTTCTGTGCTTAACTTGTATTCCTTCAGTAAAAGCTGCGTGTTTGAATGGGTGTAACATATCAGACATCTAAGTCATTCTGGATTAGGTTGTCGGATGGGAAAATGACCGGTGTACTGCACCGATTAGATTGGCTTCTAAGTGGATCTGTAAAATAGCAGAGCAGGGCTCAGGTCGGTGTTGTGGTTCAAAGGAGACGTTTGCAGGTGGTACTGAACTTCTGATTTCTGCCCCAAATGACTGATACAGGCTCAGCTCAACTAACCAGAATCATAACCCTTAGCACTGAGTGAAAAAATATCAAACAGACCAAGGGCAAAAACTCAACCAGAGCAGGAGAATGAAATAAAATAGATTTATTAATCTGTTTTATTTATTTTACATCTACAGAGATGGGCTACACATTCTGGTCCTGAACTGATCCACCACATAGTTACCCCACACTTTAACTATTCAGGTAACACACTGACTCACACTCTAGAATGGCCAGGGACCTTCAAAAACACCTTATTGAAGAAAGCTAGTTCAAATAAAAGGGAATAAGAGAGTCCAATTTAAAATCAAACAGTTTCCCTATGAGGAGCTTTTTGATTATAATCTGGAAGTTGTTACTTTATTTATTTACATATTTATTTTGATTGGCGTGGATGTGTACTTTTTTTCCAAACAGCCTGGCACAAAATTATAATCATCCAGTTGCATGTCACTCAGAAGAGTGATTGACAGGGTGGAGCAGCAGGGGTGGAGAGAGGTGGGAGTCAGAGAGGGAGAGAGAGAGAGAGAGAGGGAGAGAGAGAGAGGGAGGGAGAGAGGGAGAGAGAGGGAGGGAGAGAGAGGGAGAGAGAGAGAGGGAGGGAGAGAGGGAGAGAGAGAGAAAAGGGAGAGGGAGAGAGAGAGAGAGAGAGAGAGAGAGGGAGGGAGAGAGGGAGAGAGAGAGAAAAGGGAGAGGGAGAGACCACCCAGTGTGATAAACAGCCTGTACTGCAGTGCCCTGCTGCCATCAGCGTGAGCATGCAGCTTGTGCTCTCTCTCCCTCTCTCTGTGTCTGTGCAGGAAGCTGTCAGTCACATTTCTTTTCCTGTTGTTTTGTTTTTGTCATAATCCGCATGTGTGTGTGTGCGTGTGTGCGTGTGTGCATGTGCATGTGTGTGTGCACGTGTGCGTGTGTGTGCGTGCGTCCGTGCATGCCTGTGTGTGAAACGAATGGTTTTATATTTATTTGGTAGACTGTCGCCTGCCTGTTAATGGTGCTTCATGTTCGATCTTTCAAATCATTTTTCTAAACACTGTACAAAAAAGTGGAGCAGCAATGTACATCGCCATGCCGACCAGATTGCCCTAACCAGAGACTGCTGTGACATCTGTAATTTTCTTGCTCTCTCTCCCTCCCTCTGTTTCCCCCTCTCTCTGTCTTCCTCTTTCTCTCTCTCCTTTTCTGGCAAACAGCCACACTCCAGGTAAATTAAAATCGTGTAAGGTCAGAGCAGCAATGTTCTACCTGCAATTCCAGCCTACCACCTTCAGTCAGAGTTGCTGCTGGCCCACGTTGCTTCAGGAGGGCTATGCTCCTTTCTGGGAGTGGTGTGGCGTAACAGGTATGGCTTGGTAAGCGTGGGGTCATGTTCAGCAGGCTCTGACTGGCCTGTGTAGTGCAGATAGATCGACCAGCGGAGACATGTGAGACAGTTTGTCATGGCCCTCTCTCTCCGGGGATCCTCCAGATTTCATTAGTGCAATGTGAAATCGCATTGTTATTTGCGTTACTGTTCCTGATGAGATTCACCCCCACCCCCCACCCCCCCACACAGCCTGTTCGTGTTCCCATCTGTGGGGTGACACAGTCCCTCCCTGCGCCTCCTCCTCCTCCTCATACAGCTCAGTGTGTCTCCAAAGCTGACTGCTGCTGTTTTTACTCATAATTTCCCTACCTCTCCCTCTCACACTCCTCACTTCTCTCTTTCCCTTTCACACCATTCTCCTTCCCTCTCTGACCCTCACACACTCACACCTCTCTGTTCTCTTCCCCTCCTTCTCTCTGTCTCTTTCACCATCCCTCTGTAATTCAAATACATCTTTTATTTATTGGCATTAATTCCATTGTGTAAATATTCCCCAAAGCGCATAATATGCACATATACATATAGACACACACACACACATATATATATAAATGCATGAAATAAACAAATAAGAAATAAATAATGGCTACAAATCATAACTAATGAAAAACTAATGATTGAACTGGTTATATTATAATTATAGATTATAGTGATTGGTGGTTATTCTCTCTGTGTTCCTTTAACCCCACCCTCCCTTTCTGACTGTCTCATGCCCTGCCCCTGTCTTGCCACATGTGTATTCACAATGATGTCATCTCAGTCACCCAACAAAATGACGTTTGCATGGAAAACAAACTGTGTAAAAACAGAGGTGTCTGTGGGATCCTGGGCTCAAATGGCACTGTTGAAGGTGATTTTGTGACACCCCACATTTTCAAAAAATTCGACATACATTTATTCACCTCTCCCCATCCTGTCTATTCTAAAAGACAGCCGAGCATGTTTTATATTGCCATATGGGAAATGCTTATGTTTTATCCTGAGGTAAATCGCAAATTTGTATTTTTCAGTGTAGTACCAAATCTGACCAATAGAGGTCAAGGTATCCATGCGAGAACCTATGGTAGGACCCGACCACATGGAGTTAACGCCACAGTGAAGCATACTGCTGTTTTTACTGAGGTGATTTCTTTCTGCAACTGACACACAGGAAGTGCAACATGAGTGTCGTCTCACATTCAAGACTTGTGCTATAGCACTACACATCTCTGTGCCCATCAATACAAGCACCAGCTTACAACTAGTGTCCTGTATAATAGACACCATTACACAGGGCCAGTTTCATAGCTAACATTATACACATTATCGGCAGGAAAATGAAATTTCCGTGCCAGTCAAAATCCTCAAATCTTGTGTCAGCAAGAGAAAGAATTACAGAAGCTTGATTCAGATGGAAAGTCATTCTTACCCAGCAGTGTCTGACATGGGCAGTACTGCTTGATGTGTGTGAATCACACCACTTGAACAGCTCTTTAGATTATTCTCATACTAGTCCTCTGAAGAGGAAAGCCTTGTCTTCAGAGTGGAATTCTGGGAAAGTGGAAGACCCAGAGTGACTGCAATGACTATCAAGGCTTGGGAGGATGGAGTCCGGGGTGGATTAATTAATCAGCAGTGGGACAGCAGTGTGGTGTAGTGAGTGAGGACTGGTAAGGCAGGGCTCATAACCGAAAGGCTGCCGGTTCAATTCCCCGCTAAGGTGCTGCTGTTGTACCCTTGGGCAAGGTACTTAACCCACAATTACCTCGGTAAATATCCGGCTGTATAAATGGATAAAATTGCAACCTACTGTATGTAATTTGGTCTGGATAAGAGCGTCCGCTGAATGACACTAATGTAATGTAACCGCAGAGCAGGGTATCTGATGGGTTCCCTCCCTCTGCTACATGCAGCGTTAGCGTGTTCCACTGGGGCGGGTGTGCGTGCTGGGCGTTGGCAGGACCAGCACGGGACTGTGATGAGTCCAGCCACGTGTCTCTGAAGCCCGGAGAAACACTCGTAACGGCTGCCACCGCTAAGTCCCTGCACGCTTAGCTGTAACAGCTCCTGCCTCCCCCCCCCCATTCCTTCTCTCTCTCTCTGCCTCCCTCTCTCCGTCACTTTCCCTATCTCTTTCTGCAGAGGGCTTATTGTATTGCTCCCAGAGAAGCCGAGCTGTCACCTTCAGTTTCAGTAGAATAAGATGTTAGATCTTGCTGATCCATTGTGCGTGTGCGTGTGTGTGTGTGTGTGTGTGTGTGTGTGTGTGTGTGTGTGTGTGTGTATGTGTGTTTGTGTGAATGTGCATGTACGCTTGTGTGGCTAGAGGCAGCAGTACCAGAAAATGTCATGCACATACAAACCCACACCCACACACACACACACACACACACACACACACACTACTCAACCTCCAAAATGATATCATCTCTGTACACATGCAAAACACTTGCACAAGGTTGCACAGCCGACGCCACAATCTGAGTTTTGCATTCAAAACCCATTTCCTCTGCACCGAATGTGCAGAATCATTTGCAAACACCCCCTAAGCTGTAGAGAGCAAAGGTGTAGACCACACTGCCATGCCCCCAGAGCCTTTTCCACTCGGTGTTGGCCACACCTGGCTGCGTGGGCTGTCCCTGGAGATGGGATTTTGGTCATTGTCATAAATGCCCTATAGATGTGCTACGCAGTCCAGATGGAATTGGTCTGCGTAGAGAGACTTCGGTTGGCACCTCACTGATCTGAGAACAATGGCCCACGAGCCGGCTAACAGCCAGATTACCCATCATGCTCCTGTCCTCAGCACAGATCTTCCAATTTAGCCGTTAACTAATGCACAGGTCTACCTGCGAGGATACACCAGCTGAAAGGTGTGGTACTGTTTGTATGTGTTCTGTATTTGGCTGTGTATCTGTGTGTGAGCGTGTGCAGGTGGAGGCGTGTGTTTCTGTAGCGCCCGTCTGCCAAGGCAAAAATCTAATTTGGCCAATAAATATAAAAGCCACAGAAAGTAAACACTGTATAAAAGCCCCATTGTCTCTGTAGACATCTGACTATATGATGGCTGTTTCTCTTCTCTCAGTGACCTCAGGTTTGTTTTTTAATGAGCCGTAGGGCTATAGCGGAGGAGGACAAAGGCGTGTGGTATCAGCTGTTATCTACTCACTGCACAGCAACAGCAATGACCTTTTGTATGTTTGTTGCCATTGGCTATGGTTGGTCAGTAATATCGTATCTGTTGACACTGCACTGATATAAGGCCCTTTGGTACACATCATCATGGCAAAAACTCTTTGCTGAGTCTGTTCTGGGCCAATCCGTTCCTTCGTTTCCCTCAAGGACTGGCCCTAGATTAGGCAGTGCTTCCTATATCCCAGGATGCAGCGTTAACTGGCAAGGTCTTGGGGAACAATACAAGGAAAAACTCAGCTCCACAAATAGCTCTGTGCGCCTCCATCCCCATGAGAAAGTAAAAACTCCCTGCCTGTGTGGTTAAAGTTGAGAACGTCGGAGGAATGTTCCTGGATGAACACTGAGTCACGCGTTGAGCCCGAGGGTGAAACGACGCTAATACTTACGGCTGACAGAGCCTTCCTCGTGTGGGAAAACTTGGCTGAATCTTTGACACGATTGGGCAAGGCAAGCTGTTTATCGTGTGCTTGTAATCGCTAACAGCCGACTCCTTTCTTCCCAGCCCAGAGAGCAGGGCTGTTTTCAGGAAGTGAATTTGTTTGCTGATTCACTGCTGTGTTTTTTCGTAAAAGAGGTGGGTCAATGAAAATAAAATGAAATGTGCAAGAGAACAGTAAACAGATGGAGAGTGGAACACCTGGCTAATGCGTAACGTTCTCACAACAACGCTCTGACATTGTACCGGCATTTATGTTACTTTCAACAACCTATTGTTATCATGAAATGTCTGTGGTCCATCTGTCCATTTGCAGATAATTACCATGCATTTAGTCATCTGAATTATTGTTCCATGGGCCATGATTTTTTTAAATTTGCAATTAAGTTGGTTTTCTGATTTATTCTTTACTTTTGTTTTCAGAATTTTGTCCTCATAAAATTTTCTCAAGCTCATTTTCTCAAAAAAAAAAAAGCATCCCCCCACCCCTGCAGTTTTAGGTTAATGGTATTTACCAGGGCAGTATCTAGCTGGTCTAAAAAATGCGTAAGATGGCCAATGACTCTAAAATATTTGGAAACTTTTTAAGATTTAGGCAAGATGTCAAAAGAGGGGTCATGTGCATGCTAAATGTGTATTCTTGCCTTTAAACACATACAGTCAAATGTGTGCTTTCATTATGTGAAATGACCTTTGACCTTTGTTACATTTTAAATGTAAACTCACTACTTCTAGAATGTGGTCAATGATGTAAGATACTGATCGCATCACAACTCTTTTGTTGTTGAAATTATCAGCGACAACATTTACATCAAACACACACATAAACCTCTTCAGAAGTACTAACCTAAGCTACAGGGCACTTGGTGTATGTTTAGTACTTATAAAAGGTGTAAGAGAGGTCATGGTTGCTACAGCAACCTTGGTCTCAGTACAGTGTTTCTGATGGCAGCTGTTGGCCTCATTACTGTAGCTGACAATGTCTGTGCACAACATCTGAGAGATATGACAGTAGCGGAACAAGTGTGCTTAGCTTGGTCAAAAGGTTTTTACAATTTTAAATTTACAGAGAGCACAAGGGAGGAGTCTGTGTACAGGGATCCGAACAGAACAGAGTTCTGCCGTCTCTTTATTGGAGTTTGTGCGACACATACCGGACTGTAAGCACACAAAGGCCACAACACACTGGAACACTTGCTTTATGCACATCAAATTTACATACCATTTACATAAGCGTCACATCAGCGTGGATTTTGACCCCAGTGACCCCACGTCAACAACAGAAAAATGCTGTGTCCTTCTTCATTCTGCTTACTCTTTGGAATCATAATGCTTTTTTCCGGTTTGATCCAGACCATGGCATCCTTTGTCCTCCTTGGCCACTGAAAGCGGACGGCCCGAGGCTATGTGCGTGCACTCTCTGTGTGCGGGGTGCCTATCGGTAAATGAACCCTTTATCTGACCTAGCTGTGGTCTACAGAGAGCGTAATGTCTATAGAGAGCGTAATGTTAGCGGATCCTCTTTATTCCCACCCACAGCAGTTTGGAGGAGTCCAGCCCGCTGCCCAAATCACGGGCCAAAGATAAGAAGCAGAACAAAACAGGAATGCCACACAGCCAGAATAATAGCCGGGGATTTTGGGAAAAAGAACAAAAAGTAAAACAACTAACAAAAACATGGCATGACAAGAGAGACTAAGCTACCAACTGGCTTGTTAAATCAGTCACCAAGCAGACTCAAACCATGACCATTTCTACTCAAGAATGAGTCTCGTGTTTGTGGCCTTAAATGCATTTTTTGTGAAGCTGACAGGGTTTTGAAGGAAGGGGGAAAAAAAGCCAGAAAAACCAAAACGCCAACTGGCTTTTCAGTCCCACAACTCGGTGTGTAATCAGTGATAAATCGGCCAATTTGCCTGACAAAGCCGAACCTGGCAGCTCCACTGCTAGTCTTGGGTGATTGATGCATTTCTTCCTCTGTGGAGCTGATTCCTGTGGTGTGGACAAAGCAGTGCTGTGTAGTTATCAGGCTGTTCTGTCCTCCTTTTAGTTAGTGGGAGACATCAGCAGTGCGTTAAAACTGTAGCTGCTGCACTACATTTTTCTGAGCAGTGGCGGACATTCAAAGTCATGTTTGTGTCATGAGTAGATTTGCATGTGTTTATGGCTACACAGCGTATGTGTATAGCTGGATTCCGTTTCAAAATAAATTGTAGTTATACTATGGTTAGGTGTATCTTATATCATGCATATTAGTCAGTAAAAGTTCACGTTGTGAATTGTGATTTCCTGAAGCAGCACGCTGAAAGTATGCAAAATGTAAGGGAGTTTTTTTTGTTTGTTTTGCGAAGAGGCGTTCAGCTCGGTGCAATTTCCGTTAGAGCGCTTGGGAAGCGCTGTCTCTTGTGCGTAACGCACCCCTATTGCGGTCAGAGCGCCGCAACGCCGCCCTGCGAGCGATCGCACCTGAGCGCCTCGGCCGTCCTGCACCCCGCCAGCATTTCCTTTAGAAAGCACCGGAGGGGGGGGGGGGTGACGAATGCGTCACTCCCGTCCCGGTGCGTACCGCCCAGACTGCATTCCTGCGCGGTTATTCAACGAATTATTTTTACATTCTAACACGCGAGGACATGCAACTGCTCAGACAGCCCAGATAAAACAGTTGTGCGTTTTTTTAAAAAAATATTTTCTACCAGACTAAGAGCAAATATATCAAGCAATACAGGATGCCATGATACACGACTGCAAGAGCGTCTTCTGAAACGATTTGTGCCTCTTATTTCAGCCCCAAACTACATTGCTAAAACATTTAAGTGATGTTGGGGAATGTTCTCCGTGAGCGTGCCGGCGGCCTACTGCTCGCCCGTGTTCCTTGTGTGCACGCGGTTTTGCTTCAGTGCTTCTGGCAGCGCCTTTTTGACAGTCATCGGTGGGGGCAGCTGTCTGAGCCCTGGGGCTGCCATCATACTGCCACTGTTCCCTCATCTGAGATGGGGACGCCACTCTCATCCGTTACACCCCCCGAAACCCCTCCCCACAGGCCTGCTGTTAGAAAGCCATTCATCGAAACCTCTCCTCCGACCCGCTGAACGATACGTGCCCAGCGACCCAGATGTATTTCGGCCTATATTGGAGAGGGTGCCTGATCGACCTGATTCCAGAGTCGCTGGCTTTGCCGGGTTTCCCACGGCGCTAACTGGGCTGTAAATTCAGGACAGCCCGCCTGGCGTTTCGGTTCCAGCGCCGCGGGCCTGCGGAAGCCCTCCAGGTCCATTACGTATTCGGTTGGTTAAAGCAAGACGAGAAAATATGTAGCTGGAGTTGGGTTAGAGTGGTTGGGAGGTGTAAGTTCATCTAAACCCGACGTGAAGCAAAATAAGTGAATGAGCAGCTCGCTCCACTCACAAACTCCTAATGCAAAATCGAGTGTTCCTGCACATCAAACTGTTGTTACTCTTCACCAGGCTTATACATTTGGATGATAAGACAAAACCTCACTCAACATATTAGAAAATGGTTGTACTGTACTGACAAACCCCCTCGGTGCCAATTAACCTGACAGTGCTAACGCGTGGACTGGACATGCCTTAGACAATTAAACCTGTCGTCGGATCTTTGGCACGCTGCTTTCAAATTGTTTTGTGCGCTAACGGCATTCGCCCAGTTGCGGCGGCGGTGGCGCAGCTAACAGCAGCCTGGCACAAATTTAGAGGCAGCGCTACGGGTGTTATTGTCATTCTCTTTCCCTGCCCCCAACACAACCGCTGCCTGGCTGGTAACAACGGTGTATGTGTGTCCGTGTGAAACTGAACACCAGCAGCAATCGCAGGCGGAATTACGCACAGACAGCGGAGCGCGTCACTCAGCCTTCCCCTCCCTTCCCCAACCCCCGCGGCCCGGTCGCAGTGAAACGCATACGAGGCCGGCGTAGGTCTAAAGTACGCGAAACCACTCCCTCTCGCTCCCTCCTATCACGCACAATCTCTCCGACTCAGTGTTTTCCGCGGATAGCCAGTTTACATATCTTTCTCTGAAAAGGAAAAAGGCCATCGAAATATCATCGCAAAATATTAAAAGTTTTCCCGGAAACCGATTTGCTTACCGATCGACACCAGCAACTGATTGGGAACACAGAGATAGACACGATGGTGCTGAAGTCGGAAGACGGAGTCGGTAAGTTTTAAACCGCTGGCTAGCTGTTAAAAAGTTTATTTCCCCACCCTTCAACGTTGATATAACGTAAAACCGTAGCGTGTAGGGAGTTTGTTGATTTGTTGGGGGTAAAGTTGCACTATATAGCTTATGTAATTGTGAAATAATTAAGCGATGTTTGTGGAAGTAGCTGAAGGAGCGTATTCAACAGGTCTTCGCGGTCGTGTGTTTATACAATGTTTACTCAAACTCCATAGCGCTGGGAAACACGCTGGGCTGTCGATCTGGGCGATAATGGAATGGATTTTTGTGTAACAGCTCACATCGATAAACGCGTAAACAAAAAACAATCGACACAATATAATAGGAAACGCGGCGTGGTGAATGTATTGCGACATACGCGCGGCCGACAGCTCTGTTGGGTAAAATTAATTTTCGGAATTTGACCACACTATGTAGGTTTACTGTAAAGGTCTTTTCTCATCAAAACCACCTTCAGATCAATTCAGTCCTCAGTCTGTCTCAATGTAGATATTTGGTGGTCATAAAAACCAAAACGCTGCTCTTATAAAACTACCAAAATGCCAGACCAAATTTAGAATGCCAGGCCTTTAAAAAAATGAGGACTTTGGTGGTGTGATGGGTTACTTGTCATTTGGACACTGAAAGGGTCTTCCTCTACTATCATAAAATGAATTATCATGAAGGTTGCCCGGTTTATGCAAGTGGTATCCAGACACCAAAACACATTACTTCACTCCAACTGTTACTCATAGTTTGCAAACTTTCGATTTGTTTTCACGGGGTTTACTTAAGAGCAAGCTCTGCAAATCTGTGACGTTTACCTGAAACTTTAAGTCACAAACAGTTTGATAAGAACAATTTGCGTCAGCAAAACTTTTTTTGGTAATGGTTTGCTGAATGCTGCTCTTAATATTAATATTTTCTAAACCTGTGCCTCAGTTTTTTTGCTTTTCCTGAACTGAGCCAAATTTTATTTTGATGTTCTTTTTTTCCAGAGTTATACAAAATTGTAGGTTATACGTTGTGCTCAAATTTTGTTTTTCTGCAATTCTCTGTTGTCACAATACACACAAAAGTAGGCCTGAGAGCTGGTGACATGCTCCTGTGACAGTTTAAATAGTGCTGCTGTGCTACAGTGCAATATATGAATGAATGTGGAGATCCTGGGTATGTAAGCTCTTCCATCTCTTTTAATAACTAAATAAACATGATCTTCGCTTAAGAAGATAGCAGCTGCAGTTGTGTTTCGCTTTGTCTGTAGAGAAGACATCACTTAAAGCCATTCATAGTGCTGCATTATCATAATCACATTAGCAGGGAAGAAACTCCCAGAATGCCCGTGGGTGATGTGGGGATAGAATGACAAATGTAGCTGTTGTACTTCAGCTCTCTCGAGCGTCTCATTTTGCTGATCAAAGACTGCGTGTGTTCTTCAGCTCTGTAGCTGTAGATGCCGGATGTTTGTAAGTGTTAAACGTGTAATGCCTAGCGTCTGACGGCTGGTTTTGGGTTTTGCGTTTTGAGTATTGTCCGTTGTCTGATTCACGTCTCCGTAAATCTATACTTCAGCCTTCCTTTGATATGTCCATGTGTCTGACCTCATCACCAGAAAGGGCGGAACGGGTCTGTCTTCAGATCATTCTAGAATCATCATTTCAGCCGTTTCAGCCTGGGCACTAAAGCTGCTGTCTGTTAGTGGTAATAATAATAATAACAATAATTATAGATTGTGTTGATGTTGTGCATAGCAGGGGTCCAGAAATGCTTGACAGTGCAGTGGGGGTGACTCGCCTCGGCCCCCTCCCAAGTGTACCCCCACCTGGGTGATGCATGGCAGCCATTTTGCACCTAGCACACATCATCCGAGCTGCGATGGATTAATATTCCTGTGATAAAGCCCTCATATTGCTGATACCCACTGCAGTTCGTAATGGCAGCGTATGGTGACAGTTTACACACCAAAAGAATTTAAAGAGCGAGCGGTGCCTGTATTACTTGTTTATTTTATGTGTAGCATTGCAGTGCGTTTTGGATTCTGTGATCTAATGACTGTGTTGTATTGCAGTGTGTGTATACTTGGCTTCCCTTAGTTTCTAGGCTGTCTAGTCAGGTTGCACAAGTTAACTTGTGGTAGGGCTTCAATAGTGTTATGCTCACACTTACTGGTCTGGGAGTGTTGTCGGCTTGGTCTGACACTACTGCTACTCATTCAATTTGAATGTATACACTTCTGTTCTGTTGTGCTGGTAGTCACTCTGAATAGCAGCATCTGCTAAATGAATGTAAAGAAAAGAATGTAATGCAAGGCTAGAAGAGTCTGAATGGAATATCATTCAGCTTTCCTCACTGTCTCGCTAGCAAGAAACCGGCGGCTTCTCCAGTTCACTTCCAAAGTCTGTACATGATGAAATTTGAACTGACAGCTGGCATATTTACAGTTAATTTCACCCCCCCCGCCCCAATCCCTGGATCCTCAGTGCCTCTGGCATTGTCCCAGTGCTGCAGTGGGGGTGGGGTGGGGGGGGTTGCCTTTATTGGTGACACGTTTGCTGCGCAGGGGCTCAGAAGACCCTTTCAGCTGTTACACCACTGTTCACACACCATTCCAGCAGATAAGGTTTCACAGTTTCACTTCCCCCGCCACTCGTTCTGGGTGCAGATACTGTATGCCCCTAAGATCTGATCCTGGATCAGTTTCAGGTTTTTTTTCTGTCTGTGGTTGAGAAGGGGATTAGGGGTTGGGTCAGACGATCCCGGATCCAGCTGTTGGGTGTAAAACGGAGCGGGTGTCTTGTTATCCATTTCGGTGCAGACGGGCACCGCTTGCCAAACGCATGGGCGCTTGCATAAGTTCATTACTGAGCGCTCGCTCGACGCCCTGGCTGCAAAGCCTGTAAATCTGTAGATGTTGCCTCATCTTTCAGAGGAGGTGGTTGTAGCAAGAGAGCAACACCTGATGTAGTAGCGCTGGCTTCCTTCCACAAAGCCAGTGTGTGTGAGTGTGTGTGTGCGTGTGTGTGTGCGCGTGCGCGCCTGTGCGCGTGTGTGTGTGTGTGTATGTGTGCGCGCGCGCGCCTGTGTGCGTGTGTGCGCCTGTGTGTGTGTGTGCGCGCGCGCGCCTGTGTGCGCGTGTGTGCGTGCTCTGTGTTCCCCTTTATTGCTCCCACTGTGTGGCTCCTTTTTGTCTGTCTCTCTCTCTCTCTCTCCTCCTTTCTTCTTCGCACTTTAGTCTTCTTTTTATCCTGCTCTTCCTTTTTGTCTTTTTGGCCCTATGCTTTGTTTGTATCTTCTCTCCCGCCCGGTTCTCTCTCCTTCTCTCCCTCTCTCTCGCCCGGTCCTCTCCTCTCCCTCTCTCTCTCGCCCGGTTCTTTCTCTCGCCCGGTCCTCTCTCCTTCTCTCCCTCTCTCTCGCCCGGTTCTTTCTCCCACCCGGTTCTCTCTCCTTCTCTCCCTCTCTCTCGCCCGGTTCTTTCTCTCACCCGGTCCTCTCTCCTTCTCTCCCTCTCTCTCTTGCCTGGTTCTTTCTCTCGCCCGGTCCTCTCTCCTTCTCTCCCTCTCTCTCTTGCCTGGTTCTTTCTCTCGCCCGGTCCTCTCTCCTTCTCTCCCTCTCTCTCGCTCAGTGCTTTCTCTCTCGGTTCTCTCCCCCTCTCGGTCTCTCTGCAGGTAAGGGCAGGTCCTCATTCTCTTCGTGGCTGTGAGCAGAGGCAGAAAGCCGCAGATATGCACTGCTGATAAGAAGAACAAACAGCACTGGAGTCGCGCACAGTCTGCTGTAGCGATGGAAAAAGGGCCCGGCGTAGCACAGCGACAGAAAAAGGGCCCGGCATAGCACAGCCACGGAAAAAGGGCCCAGTGTAGCACAGCCACGGAAAAAGGGCCCGGCGTAGCACAGCCACGGAAAAAGGGCCCGGCGTAGCACAGCCACAGAAGAAGGGCCCGGCGTAGCACGGCCACGGAAAAAGGGCCCGGCGTAGCACAGCCACAGAAGAAGGGCCCAGTGTAGCACAGCCACGGAAAAAGGGCCTGGCGTAGCACAGCCACAGAAGAAGGGCCCGGCGTAGCACAGCCACGGAAAAAGGGCCCGGCGTAGCACAGCCACGGAAAAAGGGCCCGGCGTAGCACGGCCACAGAAAAAGGGCCCGGCGTAGCACAGCCACAGAAAAAGGCCCCGGCGTAGCACAGCCACGGAAAAAGGGCCCGGCGTAGCACGGCCACAGAAAAAGGGCCCGGCGTAGCACAGCCACAGAAAAAGGCCCCGGCGTAGCACAGCCACAGAAAAAGGCCCCGGCGTAGCACAGCCACAGAAAAAGGCCCCGGTGTAGCACAGCCACAGAAAAAGGCCCCGGCGTAGCACAGCGATGGAAAGGGCACAGCATAACACTCTGGAAGGGCAATGCGGGGTGTGATTCCACTGGCACAGTATAGCACAGCAGTGGAAGTGTAGACAGTGTAAAGTGGGGTTTGATGCCAGAATGAAATCAGCCCAAAGATCAGTATCTGTCACTAGATTTTTATCAAGCTCTTCTCTCCAGGAACAATCTGCACATTATTGGTATATGTTGTGGATTGTTGTGCTTGTGTGTGTGTGTGTGTGTATGTATATGATTGTTGCTGCAGTGCAGCAGATCTCAGTCCTGCAGGTACCTCCTCTCTGCCCTCAGTGTGGCCTGCTGAAGTCCTGCTCTCTCTTTCTCTCTCTCTCTCTCTCTTTCTCTCTGTATCTCTCTCTCCCTGCACTCTGCTCTCCATCCTGAGGAAGAGAAACCACAATGAAGCTGCTGCTCTCACAATGAAGCCGCTCTCCTGCGTTTGGTGTTCTGCTCTTAATACTCTTATACTATAATACTAAGTGTGTTGCTATCAGCAGGAGGCTGGAATACATTTCTCTGTATCTGAGCCATTTAATGAGGAGTGGAACACTGGAACACATTGGAATATAAATGACAGAGGATCAAGTACAGCTAAATACCTTCATGTTGGTTGAAGTTGAACTCATAAACCCGATAAGTGTTTCATTGCAGCCCTCTCCCTCTCTCTTAAACTAGACAGCAGGGTAAGTCGTGCCAGTCTCGGTGGGTAACGCGTTGTTAGGTTTGTTCCTGGTTAAGTGTAACAAACACGTTTTGTCTGCTGTGGTGTGGAGTTTTGAGACGCATACGTTGGGTAAAGGTGTTGAGAAACAACCCCTGTGGTCAGTTTCGGAAGACAAACGGGCGAGAGGGCGCGTTTCGGGGGAGGTGCGGGGACGGGCGCAGTCTGCTGACCGCACGGAAACTGGGGCGCAGCTGCTCACTGTCAGCTGCCCCAGGGCGGAGTCGCAGGGTGGGGGGGGAGGGGTGCACGGCGCGGTTCTCACAGCTTTCGGCTCGGAGATGGCATCTTCCCTCGCTGCTCCACCCAGCGCAGCGAGAGAGAGAGCGCCTCGGCAGGAAGCTGCTGTCGCCCAAACAGGAAGGAACACTCCCTGCCACATCCTGGCCCTCTCGTGCGTGCGGTGACACCCCCAGGGGGCGGCAGTGAGCGCTGGTAGGGTGGGCCGTTAAACTGCACACCCCCGGAGCTCTGGTTCTGAGAGGCTATTAAAGGCCTGTGTGTGCCGAGTGCAGAGCCGCTGACACGTTTTGGCTGCTATGACACTCTCTGAGATTTAGTCACTTTGCCAGCCGGCACCCTGTGGTCCTGGCTTGGGTGACACAGAGAGCTGTGAGGAGTGTAGGGGATGTCTAGCTGTGCGACGGTGGTCAGAAAGTCAAGGCTACGCTACGAGATGGAAAGAGAAGCAAAAACAGGTCAGCGGCGTTACTGTGATTCTTGGTTGAATCGGAACACATCTGTGCCACTATAGTGGTGGAGCAGGGCTCATGACTGACAGGTTGCAGGTTCAATACCCCGCTGGGGCACTGCTGATGTACCCTTGGGCAAGGTACTTAACCCACAATTGCCTTAAATATTCTGTTGTATAAATGTTAAAGTAAGTGTAAGTCGCTTTGGATAAAAGCTTCTGCTAAATGATAATAATATAAGGTAACGTAATGTGTGAGAGGGCAGGTGTGACTGTCACAGGCTTCATGGAGAATATGATAGGGAGGTGAGAGTGGGAGCTTCACAGTGGCATGCAGATAGACACGTTTGCACATAGAGAGAAACAGGAAGCAAGCGCTTCTTAAAATGTGCATAACAGCACCGCACTCTCAGGGTGGAGGTATCAGTGTCAGATGAATAACCTGAAACTGCATGGAGTGGTTTTGTGTGTGTGTGTGTGTGTGTGTGTGTGTGTGTGAGAGAATGTGAGACCATGTCTGTGACTGTGTGGTTATGTTCGTGTGTGCGCGCGCGTCTGTGACTGTGTTTGTGTCAGGATGAGAGCGAGGGAGAGAGACATAATTAGAGTGTGAGAAGAATGGGTAAGAGTGTCTGTAATGATGTGTGTCTGTGTGTATGTATGCATGCAAGAGGAAGAGGGAATGGAAAGAGAGATAATAAGCATCTTTCTGTGGGTCTGGGTATGAGTGTGTGTGTGTGTGTGTGTGTGAGAGAGAGAGATAATAGGCATGTTTCTGTGGGTCTGTTTCTGTGGCTCTGTGTGAGAAAGAGAGAGATGATAAGCATGTTTTTGTGTGTGTGTGCGTGTGTGTGTGTTGTGTGTGTATGAGAGACAGAGAGACAGAGAGAGAGAGAGTGAGGGAGGGGGGACAAGGTGTGGGTGTGTTTCTGAATGTGTTTGTGAGAGAAGGCTAATAGGCATGTTTCTATGGGTCTATGTGTGAGAGAGAGATGATAAGTGTGTGTGTGTGTGTGTGTTTGTGTGTCTGTTTCTGTAAGTGTATGTGTGTTCCTGTAAGTGTGTGTATATGTATATGTGTGTTTGAGAGAGAGTGTGAATGTATACAGTGTCAGTCAAAAGTTTGGACACACCTGATTAAGATAATGGGAAACATGCTTTCAAAGACACCTTGATCTAAAGACTTATGCTTAAATGCAATGAAATATGTTCCTTAGTCAAATATAAATCATGGCAATGATGCCTGTGTATGAACCCCCCCCCAAAAAAAAAAAAGTATTAAAAAAAAAACTTTTTGGCCTTACTTTAAAGAATCTAAAATATAAGAGTTTTGTTTTCAACACTTTTTCTGGTCACTGCATATTTCCATATTCCATATTTATTTCATAGTTTTGATATCTTTACTGTTATCCTAAAATGGCGAAAATAGTCAAAATAAAAAATAGCAATACTATAAAATTTGATTGGTGCTGTGTTTGTGGGGGGTGTATATGTGTGTGCGTGTGTTTGTGTGTGTGTGTCTGTGTGTGGGGTGTATATGTGTGTGTTGTTCTGTGAGTGTGTGTCCCTGATACAGGATGTTTGTGTAGCTCTGCTATGTCCGTGTTTGTGTAGTGAGGAGGCCCTGTCTGCTCTCTCCCCGCCCCGATCCCCATCCCAGGCCAGACTGAGCGCCTGCTAAAATCACAGCGCCCACAGACAGGGGCACAGTGGCCCCAAATCTCTGATCCCTGTGAAAGCTAGCCCAGCCAGATCCAAAGCGTGTACACACAGGGACACAGGGGTCAGGAGGACGCATAGGGACACAAGGGAGACACAGGTACAGAGGGGTCATGGGGGTCACGAAGGACACACCGGGACACAGCCCAGATTTTTATCTGAACCTAGCTGTAGAGAGCTTGTTTTGATAATGCAGCAGAGGGCTGTACTCTTGAATCACACAACTTGCTCTGAATTCTGGGTAATGGTGTTTTAAGAGTGCACCGTAGCCTACAATGCCAAAGAGAAGCAGAAAGCCGTGGTCCAGACAGGGCTCACTCGCTCCCGTGTGAACAGACAGCTGACTGTGCTGTTGCTCACGCTCAGTACTTCCTCTCTGTGGGAACGTGCGCGTCACTCAAAAGATCGCGACCTTTCCTGTAACTGTGGTTCCGTTACCGCCTTTTACACTGGCGCTGGCCGCTCGTCACATGTCCCCTGAGAAGCTCCTCTCTTTCAGTTATCCCCCTGGCACCAGTTTGGATTTCCTGTTCTCTCCAGCGTGGCAGGACAGGGGCGGCACAGACAGCGTGTGCCTTCATTAATCTTCCCCCCGGAAACATCTGATACAGTCAGCTCCAAAAAAAAGAGAGTTTCACAAGAGGTGGAGCTGATGTTTGAGGAATGAATCAGAAAGCCCTTGGAGGCTTCAGCTGCATTCTTTAATACTGCTGTTTACTTTAGGGGCGTGTCTTATTTATTTTCTGCCGCCTCACTGACTATGAGGAATTCTGGGTTCCCTGAGTGTCAGGGACTCATTCTCTGAGTCACAGTGACCCGGTATAGAGCTCATCCTGGGCAGCTTTTTGAGTCAGTCACAAACACGTGGTCTGTGAATTGGAAAGCCAGGAGAGGACTCATGTGTATGTATGTGTGTGTGTGCGTGTGTGTGTGTGTGTGTGTGTGTGTGTGCGTGTGTGTGTGTGTGTGTGTGTGTGTGTGTGTGTGTGTGTGTGTGTGTGTGTGTGTGTGTGTGTGTGACTCAGGTCTGGACAGCTGTGTGGCGGAAGAGCGCTCTCTTCAGCGAGAGGTGGGAAGGTCACAGAGGTGTGGAGAGGTGTTTGCAGTGCGCGTTACTCTCTTAGCGAGGAGAAGAGGGAATGACCAGGAGAAAGAGCGTTGGACAGCCACTGGGTGGAGCCTCCGCATCTCTGACAGTTACGAGAGAGAGAGAGAGAGAGAGGCAGAGAGAGAGGGAGGGAGAGGGAGGGAGGGAGGTAATGGGGGGTGGGCGCAGGGGTGTTGCTCACCAGATGTAGTGGAGTGTCGGTGGCCGGGCTGGGTAGTGTGCGCTCTGGACAGCTCTGCACGCGCTGCGCTGCCTCTCTCTCTGTCTCTCGCTCTCTTGCTCGGCTGCTCTCTCTGCACCATGGAGTCCCTGGGATTATAATCGGCGCGGCCGGAGGAGCTGACCGCCGCAAACTGCGCCGCCGTTCTGTTGACCCCGCGAGGAGGAGGAGGAGGAGGAGGAGGAGGAGGGAACGAGAAACGCAGAGTGTGTTGTGCACTGCACCGGCAGGGGAAGCACGTTCGGTAGGGGCAGCAAGATTGATTGTTTTAGTTCTGGTTGAAAGCTGGTCAGAGAATGGACAAATTGGATCTCCTTTAATTTCCCTCCTCAGTATTAACGGAGTCAGGCCGACGGGGTGTTTTGGTAAAACTTAGGCTGCTTGAGCTTCTCGGAACTGCTGAAATTTGAATAGAGTGTGACTGGGTGTGTGAGTGGTGCTCACGAGTGGTGTGAGCTCTGATTCCTGACTGATCTGGGAACAGTAGAGTGGGTGGTGTGATGTGTGAAGACCGTAACAGCAGCCCGGCGAAAGGCAATCTTCAGTGTGTGTGTGTGTGTGTGTGTGTGTGTGTGTGTGTGTGTGTGTGTGTTTGCAGTACAGTATGCATCCACGTGTTGTGAACTTGGACTGTTATGGTCTGCATAACAGAGAGACAGAGAGAAATATCTGAAATATCTGCTCGATCACATGCTCATATTGTCTGCGTGTATGTATCTGCTGTCTATGTTCTGGAAATGAACCCAACCCGTGAGACATCCAGGCATTGGGTGAAGTTGTGTCATGACAGCTGCTTGTATGTGTGTGTGCGTGCGTGTGTGTGTGTGTGCGTGTGTGTGTGTGTGTGTGTGTGTACAGCATTGTGTGCGTGTCTGTCTCCTTTGTGTGTGGGTGACACTGTTTGCACTTATCAGGGAGGGTACAGAAGTGTCATGGCAGTGCTGAGAGTGGGGGTAAGGCTCTCCACAGGCCTGACAGGGGACAGTCTCTGAGCCCAAAGGAAAGCTCTGCCCTGGGGGGGGGGTGCACAGGGTCTGGTGGCTAGGCCTTTAAAGGGGGCTGTTTCAGTTTTTAGTTGACATGTTGAGTTGTTTTGCTCGGTTTAGTGGGGAAGCCAATGAAGTGTGGTATTCAGAGGGGCCTTGAACCACCCGCAGGAATCACTGACCTACATGACTAAACTGAGCAGAGAGGCAGGGGGGAGGAGGGGTCACGCTTTGGCGTGTGAGCCTTATTGAAGCCACTGTGATGTTCACTGTTCCTGTATATTACAGTGAACCAGTAAGAGTCTGTGATTTGCCGTGACACACATTTTATTGATGTTGTGGGGGCTGAAGTGTGGCGTAGCGGTTAGGAGCAGCGCTCGTAACCAAAAAGTTGATGGTTCAGTTCTCCACTAGGGCACTACTGTTGTACCCCATAGGCAAGGTGCTTAACCCACAATTGCCTCAATATATATCCAGCATATAAATAGGTGAAATTGCAACCTGCTGTATGGAAGTTGGTTTAGATAAGAGCATCTGCTAAATGACATTAATGTAATGCCTCTGGATTTCTGTATTGTGAAACATAATTAACTAGGATATCTAAGGATAAAAAAAACATGACAGAGATGCATTGAACGATAAACTGGATGAGATGGGAGTTAGCTCTGATAGGGGAGAGCAGTGCTTTTCAGCCTCCAGACCTGGCAGCCTGTAGCATGGGGGTCAGGTATATGAACACCCATCAGAGCCTGGAACTCGGAATGTGGAACCTTCCTTTGTTTGCCATTGTTGCAGAAGGTCCTTAATGTGGGCCGCACAAAGGAGGCTGTGATCCTGTGTGTCTCCCTGTGTTGTTGAGCCAGTGGGATTCCCACGCCTCGTAGATGGTTCTCACCTCAGCCTCCCACCCGTTCAGGTTGGACTGAGGTCTGAATGAGGGGCCGCATTGTCCTGCGTGTCCCGTCGGAGCGACCCGGTCAGGCCTGGAGGAGGAATGAGGGCGGTGCTGCATTTTGCGTTTTTGGGATGCGGTCAGAGGTCAGGGGGTCAGGGTTGGATACTGCGGTCAGGTCTGTGTGGTGACCTGTCATTCCCTTCTAATGCCAGGGGTTTGCTGGGACGGTATATGGGCCAAGCTAGTGTCACCTCCCTGCTTCTGATGTATCCCTTCTGCCAAGCAAGCTCCCTGCTCAAATAGCTCAGGCAGCAAGTCTCTAAAGAGACTGCGTCCATTTGAAAACGGATGCGCTTGTGTATTGTGCGCCACATGCTGGCGTTTATGGCGATACCCACGAGAGCGGAATGCCTGTGGAAACTGCGAGGAAGCAGCCTGAAACGGCTGCACTCGGGCTGGCGCTGCGGCGTGGGACTGAACTGCTGTGCTGAAACTGCAGCAGCACTCGGCTGGATGAACAGCCAGCCGCGGCCACCTGTGTCACCTGTGTCACCTGTGTCACCGCTCACCTGTGCACCGCATCCTAAGGCAATCTCGAGGGTAGGAGGCGGGGGTTTTAAATGAGAGTAAAGCCGTTTGATTGGGTGCGGCGAGGAGGTGCTTCTGAGGAGGGCTGCTCTGGGGCTTCAGGTGCACTGTGGTGTGCTGTTCTACGCTGTTGTATGTTGTTGTACGCTGTTATGCACCCTGAGTCTGAGGGCTGATCTCTGTGAGGAGGAGGAGAAGAGTCTGCATTGATGCAGAAGGGGTCCAGCGAGGACACAGTGATGCTATCTCCTGATCTCCTATCCGGTACTACACCCTGCTCTCAAAATACCCACGCCCCCCTCCTAATTTACTGCACTGGGTCCCAGTGCAGCAGACAGTGAAACACTCGGGGGAGGGAGGGGGGGTCAGGAGAGGAGGGGAGAGAGCACACAGGAAGAGAGAGAAGGAAAAATAACAGCAGATAGGCAAGAGAAGGGAGAGGGTAACAAGCAATTTAAGAAAGAGGAGAGAGGGAAGGGGGAGGAAAAGCGAAGGAAGGGAAGGAAAGAAAAGAGCTGGAGAGAGGAAGAGAGTCCATGAGTGGGAAAGAACTGTAGGAGGGGCTGGAGATTAGCAGCTCAGGGGAGGTTACTGACCCCCGCGGGGAGACGTGAAAGGGCTGGCTGTGTCCGTGATACAGCAGTGCAGACCGTAAGCCCTGCGGTCTCTGCTCCCTGGCAGAGCGGGCGGAGCTCTCAGAGAGGGCCCGCTGTAAGGCCTCATTGTGAAGGTGTGTACTGTGCACGGTGTTACCGCTGCAAATCGAGGTTAACAGCATTAGTGCGCTGCACGGCTCCGCTGCACGGGTGCCGCTGTCAGGGTGCCGCTGTCAGGGTGCCGCTGTCAGGGTGCCGCTGTCAGGGTGCCGCTGTCAGGGTGCTTTTCGCCATCGCAGTAATTGCAGTAATCCTGCCGCTGCTCGGCTGCTCCTCTTAAGGCCAAAACTGACGGACAGGAAGGGAGTTTCACAGGTGCGTGTATGTGAATGTGTCCTGTCACAGAGCCGGTCTGGGCCGGATTCGGGGGCGCGCCTCGCAGTGTTACTGTGGATCTAGATGAACAGCAATTTCTAATATGCACGACTGCACACTCACACTTACACACACAGTCACAGACACACACACACACAGACACACACAGTCAGAGTCATGCACATACATACACACATAAAATTTTTTGGTCCCAGGCTGCATGACTTTGGTCTGTGAAAGTGTGAATAAACTGGGTCAGAGTTTGAATCTTGGAAAGTTGTGGGGACTGTTTTAATCTTCGGGAGTCCCCAGCGATCTGTGGCGGTGACTTCCTTTCCAGCCAGGCTGAGTGTGGGTGGAGTTCTGTGGAATAGTAGCTGTAATAGGGCCGTTTCCCTCAGGAACCCCCCCGCACCCCACTGACCCCCCCGGACCCACGTGGCCTGGCCGCGCAGAGCATCTGCTTCGAGAGGTTTTGCTTCGCACGTGCTCAGAAGAGCTCTCGGATGTGGCTGCAGCAGTGGCTGAGAGGAAAGCAGGCCACTGTAACTGGAGCTGGCCGCCTGCTTCTTTTTTTTTTAGCTGCCATGTTTACATACCATGGGGGATGTTGTGAAATTCTTTCATTGAGGAAGCAAAGGGAAAAATCCCCCTCCCTTCAAAGAAAGGACAAAAAATTACAAAAATTCCTTCTAGAGTTGAGCCTCGGACAGGAAATACTTTTCCACGACTTCAACCACCACCCACACACCCACAAACTAGACACAGCTCATACTAAAGTCTGTCAGGAGAGAGAGACACAAAGCACAGACTAAAGTCTGTCAGAGAAGTGAGAAACAGAGCCCAGACTAAAGTGTCAGGAGAGACACACAGCCTGGACTAAAGTCTGTCAAGACAGAGAGAGAGAGACCAGACTAAAGTCTGTCAGGAGAGACACACAGCCTGGACTAAAGTCTGTCAGGAGAGACACACAGCCTGGACTAAAGTCTGTCAAGACAGAGAGAGAGAGACCAGACTAAAGTCTGTCAGGAGAGAGAAGAAGACAGGCCAGACTAAAATTTGTCATGAGATGAACAGGCCAGACTGAAACGCAGTAGGAGGGAGAGAGTGTCTCAGACAAATGTGTGCCAGGAGAAGTGAGTGTAGCTGGCTGTTTGTCACAGCAGACAGATGGAGGATTTGCTCGCTCTAAGTGGGCTGTGTCACAGCTTCTGGGCTCTGCTGCCACCCAGAATTTATGACCCACTCCCTGAGACTCCCTGCAAATCCGTCATGTCCGTCAGAGCCCACGTTAAAAAAGCCAGAATCACTCCGTCCCGTCACCCTGTCCTTTGTGCCGGTCCTACAGCAGGCCGTGATCCCCCTTTTCCCCGAAAGCACTGCCCCCTTTCCCCAGTCCACTCTACTGTTCAGGAACGGAAAGAACGAAGGCGATAGAGGAGGGCACCGGTAGTCAGGCAGCAGGTCCGTCCCCTGAACACGTCCCCGTGACACCTCACACTGGGTCTATCCCCTGAATGTGTCCCTGTGGCACCTCACACTGGGTCTATCCCCTGAATGTGTCCCTGTGGCACCTCACACTGGGTCTATCCCCTGAATGTGTCCCCGTGGCTCCTGGTGTGTGGCCGCATGTTGGTTCTGCGCTGTGTCATGTGGCCGTTCTCCTCAGTGTGACAGTGTGACCCCATGCACAGAGGGGGGCGCAGAGGCCTGCTGTAAGGCTGTGTTTCACATGTGACTCCGCCCCCCCCCCCCCCCCCCCCAGCACGGCCTGCCTCTCCTTTAAACGCTGACACTCTGGCAGACTTCAGAGAGCGGGCGTGGGAGGTGTCATTTCGGGTTTTTTTCCCCCTCTTCCCTCTGTTGTTGCCTTCAAAGCGGGTCGGGTTTTGAACGGAACATCAGATCAGTTTCAGCGCTTTCATGTCTGACTTCCAGTAAAGCAGTGAGGCCAGGGTCTGCTCAGTTCTGTAATGCTGGAGATTATCAGGGCAGCGACACTTTAATGAGAGAGAGAGATAGCCAGTGAGAGGGAGAGAGGGAGAGAGGGATGAGACCTGATATTTCCCGGGTGACTGGCTGTGAAGGTAATGAGATGGAACAGGTTTTTGCCTTATGCATAAAGAAATGGGAATATCTCTGTAACCTCTCTCTCTCTCTCTCTCTCCCCCTCTCTCTCCCCTACTCTTTCTCTCTCCCTCAGTCTCTCTCTCTCCCAGTTCAATTGAGTGAGCTCTTTATTGGCCAGAGGAACATTCTTACTCCGAATATGTAAGAATACACACATAAGTAATTGGCAAAGAGTAAGAAGCCTTCACCATAAAGAAACAGAAGGAGCAGAGCAGTGCTGATTGATCCCCCCTCTCAAACTCCTTTCCCTCATTCCCCCTCAGACTCCAGCAAGCAACAGCATACTGTGCATCTTCTTCCTTCCTCCCACTCTTCCTCTCTCCATCTCCCTCTCTTTGCTCTCTGTCTTCGTCTTTGCTTCCTCTCTTCACACCTCTCTCAGTTCAGCTCTTCTCATTTCAGGTGGCTTTATTGCCATGACAAAGAGCCGCTTGTGTTGCAATAGCACGCACACATTTACAAACAAACATTATCTGATCTGAAGTACAAGACACCAGTGACAAGAGCTGGTGTAAGACTAGAACAGGAATTGCAGATGGGCTGAGTGAACGAGTTACCTCTACAGTCTTCCTTCTCTCTCCCTCTCTCTGTCTGTCTCTCTCTCTCTCTCTCTCTCTCACTGTCATTCAGCAAGTGTCTCTCTGTCTCTCATCCTAAAACCAAACTGGTCATCTCAGCACAGATTGGAAAACTGGATTAACTCATCATCTTAAATTAATTAATAAATTTTAGTTCATTTTTTTTTTTTATATCAATATTTTTATGCTGATCTGCCACTGGACAATTCCCCTCCCCTTTTTAAAGACAGACAGACAGACAGACTGAGAGGCAAACAGTGAGAGAGAGACAGATAAAGGGGGATCTTTTTAACGCTGTTCCTGCTCTCCCCTTTGACCCCTCCCGCTGCGCTGGGATCAGGAATAGTCCAGCGTGACCCCTGTTTCCCCCCTCCCCTCCCCCACCCCATGCTGTGTCTTGAGCAGTGGAGAGCTCCAGAATGCATACTCCAAATGCTTTGAATCATTTATGAGGACAGAGGTAAATACATTCGACCATATCCTCAGAATGCACACCACTACCGTCAGGCCTGCGCCTGGATCCACTCCTCCACTTTTTCACCCCCTCTCTCCCTCTGTCCTCGCAGCTTTTCACTTCGGTGGTGCTTTATTGTCAGGACAAACAAAGGCAGTGTTGCCAAAGCAAATGGAGCGAGCAATAATGTGAACAATCAAAGACAACTATGCAAAGTGAAAGGTTATAAGTATAAACCGAGGCGTAGATTTAAATATAAGTTAAATTGACCAGTAACTGTTTGATTACATGTAACGGGAATCTTTTCTCCCTCTGTGGATCCCTTCATCCAGGGGCCACTTTTCTGGGGGGGGGGGGGGGGGGGGGTTGGGGTGCGACAGCGGGGCGGGGGAGTGTTTCTGGGGCTCTGTCGGGAAGTGGTGCCGTGTGGACAGGTCTGGGGGGGCGGCGGGCACAAATCCGCTGAAAACGTCTGGGTGGCGGCGATGGCAGTATGGCAGAACGGGGACAGGGCCTCAGATGATGTGGCTTCTCTGTAGAATTGGAACCACAGGGCCCCGCCCAGGACCAGCTGTGTTTCCCCACATCCACAGCACCCAGGCGTCCGCAAATAGCCTGCCTGTTCCGCCGGGGGGGGGGGGGGGGGGGGGGGGGTCGTGTGGGAGAGGAACGAGGTGGCGGTGGTGGAAGATGAAGGGTGTCTTAAAAATGCAGCGGGTGGACGTGTGGTTACACACAGGGTCCACCCAGAATGACTTCATTTCCTGAGAAAAGAAGGAAAGTGGACTTCCCATTTTCCTTTAAACATTTACCGTTTGTTTGGGTGTGTTTGTCCAGCAGACAGCACCACCGAGAGAGGACCCTGGAAGAGAGTCAAACTGCTGCTTTTAATGAAAAAAGGTTATTTGGTAAAACTGTATGATGTGAAGTGCACATAAGCAGTTCTGCCAAGTCACACAGTGAAAAGGAATGGGTTGCTGTTGAGTGAACCTTACTAAATCCTTGAGTGATCCTTACTAAAACGGCGGGGGGCTATCACAGATGCAGGTTCAGGACTGTATCTGTATCTATAGTGTGAATCTGTAGCTGAAACAGTGAAACAGTTTGTCGTGTTGCCCTCCCCCACCTCCATGTAGAGGGAGTCCCATTGGGTCAGCCAGTGGTCCTGACCTTTGAACTCACCACCACTGTGACACCATTAAGGGTTGGGGAGCAGTCATGGCCAGAGGAGGTCACTGGGTCACGTAGCAAATGAAGGGAATGTGGGAGTCTCTGATGTCACAGGAGGCCCTTGCGGAGTGCCGTCTCCCCTGATGATGTCACAGGAGGCCCTTGCGGAGTGCCGTCTCCCCTGATGATGTCACAGGAGGCCCTTGCAGAGTGCCGTCTCCCCTGATGATGTCACAGGAGGCCCTTGCGGAGTGCCGTCTCCCCTGATGATGTCACAGGAGGCCCTTGCAGTGCCGTCTCCCCTGTTGTCACAGGAGGCCCTTGTGGAGTGCCGTCTCCCCTGTTGTCACAGGAGGCCCTTGCGGAGTGCCGTCTCCCCTGATGATGTCACAGGAGGCCCTTGCAGTGCCGTCTCCCCTGTTGTCACAGGAGGCCCTTGCAGAGTGCCGTCTCCCCTGATGATGTCACAGGAGGCCCTTGCAGAGTGCCGTCTCCCCTGTTGTCACAGGAGGCCCTTGTGGAATGCCGTCTCCCCTGATGGGGGGAGGCGTGGCCTGTTTGGGTGCAGCTGATGGAGATACAGCCTGTAATAACAAGCCCAGGCTGGGAGTCAGTCATCTGTAGGGCTCCTGCAGTGGCAGACGAGGGCTGGACCCAGAGTCACCTCATAAGGTCACATGATCACCCCAGGGATCAATGCTTACGGGATCAAGGCATGCTTCAGCTCTCCTGCCAAACAGTGCCAAACCCCTGCTCCCACCTGTCCCTCTCTCCTGCTCCCACCTGTCCCTCTCTCCTGCTCCCACCTGTCCCTCCCACCTGTCCCCACCTGTCCCTCCCACCTGTCCCCACCTGTCCCTCCCTCCTGCCCCCACCTGTCCCTCCCTCCTGCCCTGTCCCTCCCTCCTGCCCCCACCTGTCCCTCCCTCCTGCCCCCACCTGTCCCTCCCTCCTGCCCTGTCCCTCTCTCCTGCCCCCACCTGTCCCTCCCTTGGCATCACACCCCTGGCCGCTAACCCCTCGAGGAGCTGAGAGGCAGTCTGGGGTGGCCTTTTTTCCTTGGAGGAGTGACACGTTTCCGCCAGCGGTGCTTGCCTGCCGTTGCTGGGTGCGGCTTTGTTGAGACACGCTCACAGGTTTGACACGCTCTCTGTTTCCATTTAAACGCTGCTGGTCTCAGACCCGTGTCCCAGCGTGTCCTCTCCCTGCAGCGCTGGGTGTGGGCGTGGCCTGGCACGGCCGGTTAGTCCGGTGGCCGCCGTGAAACTTCGCCCGCAACTCGCTTTCCATGGGGGAGTGGCCTGTCAGTCCTGGTTGATGACATCACATTTTCATCAGGGTGTATGAGATTTTTCCCGCTGCAAAGCTAGCCATGGGTCCTGGATGCAGGGAGGCTGTGTGGGGTTCGGGTAGGTGGCCACACCGTCTGTGCACATCAACACCGGGGCCTCCAGCAAAGCGACTGATTTCAGAGTGACCAAACCACCACGCTGACGAGGACGGACTCTGACCACGTGTCCCCAGAGTTGATTATCCAGTTATGTGAAGACACGGAGAAGCGCATGGCCAGTTGACAGTTTTGCGCTACCTGTCCGTCAAAGCCCGTCAGCTGAGAGGAGTTATGTCGTTATCGGGGCTCCGTTTCACGAAAGCAGTGGTGAGGTTTTTCTTCATTGAAATCGTAATTCTGTCTCTCTGAGGGTCTCTGCTGTGGACCAGCGCAAGCTATGAGAATCCCAGTGCAGATCCGCTCTAACGTGGGCTCAGTCCCAGAATCTCACTGATACCAGACCAGACTGGACTAGTGCATGCTGCTGAACAGTTGTTCACAATAGCCAAGCAGTTAGGCTGTGTAGCTGATCATTTGGGCTGTGTAGCTGATCAGTTTGGCCTTGTAGCTGATCATTTGTGACCTGTAGCTGATCATTTGGGCCCTAGAGCTGTTCATTTGGGCATTGTAGCTGATCATTTGGGCCCTGGAGCTCCTCAGTTGGTCCCTGTAGCTGATCATTTGGGTCCTGTCAGCAGAACGGTTTAGCTGTAAGCTGAATGCTTGGGCCCTATAGCAGAACAGTTTGACTCTGTAGGAAGGCAGTTAGGTCCTTGGCTTGTGACCTTGATGTTCTGAAGTGAAACATGCCTTGCAGATAAAAGCAGGGGTTTGTTGTTGGGGGGGCGGGAGCGGGGGAACAGGGGATTAGATTAGTCTAGCTCTCTGTCGGCCTGGGCTGTGATATATTTTTCCATAGTGGATGTGACAGATGCATTGAGTGTTTGTAAACAGAGGGAAGGTTGCTGGCTGGCTGCCCAGAGGTTCTGGTAAATATCTAAGTGCTCTCCTCTTGCTCCCAATCAAACGCAAGCAAGCAACCCCCAGTGCCCCACTATGTGTGTGTGTGTTCGAGCATATATATGTGTGTGTGTGTTCAAGGGGCGGGGGGTTCTCCTTCAACTACAGCTGGTTTCACAGTGAAGAAACTAGCTTTCCCTGCAGCTTCAGCAGTGATGTAGATAGATTTTGTCCCAGCCACTGATCCTGGATCTGTGTGTGCCTTTTACAAGACATGGCTATGGTTAGGCTGGTGGATGCAGGAGGCACCAGATACCTCATTTATCATTTATTATAGGTATGGGTTTTATTCTGCTCTTACGGAAAGCTGTACTCTTGTAATTAGAAACATTTTTCGCATGTGATGTGTGTGAAATGCAGCTTCTCAGGTTGTTGTTGGTGGGCATTTAAACAACTTGGTGTTCCACAATCAGGCAGTTAAAGATCTGTTTAATAACAGGTTTTAACAAGAAGTGTGTATGTGAAAGAAAATCATGATTCCTGTCTCTGACTCCTGCCTGGAGTCCCACACAGAGGGTTATACCCTCTACCCCCGTTTGGTTTGGCGTGTGGACCGCTGTATGTGCTTCCTGCTAATGACGGCTGACTTCCTGTCCCCTCTCTGTCCCCCTCTGTCCCGCAGTGCCCAACGACCTCACTCCAGAGGAGCAGCAGGAGCTGGAAAACATCCGCCGGCGCAAGCTGGAGCTGCTGGAGGACATTCAGGTACGGCCCGTATGTATGTCTGTCTGCCTGTCTGTCTACCTCTGTCTGTCTGCCTGTCTACCTGTCTGCCTGTCTGTCTATCTGTGTGTCTGCCTTTCTGTCTGCCTCTATCTGTCTGTGTTTGTCTGCCTGTCTCTGTTTCCCTTTCTGTGTGTCTGTCTGCCTGCCTTTCTGCCTGTGTCTGTTTGTCTGTCTACCTGTCTGTTTGCCTCTGTCTATCTGTCTGTGTTTGTCTGCCTGTCTCTGTTTTCCTGTCTGTCTGTCTGTCTGCATCTCTGTTCCAGTGTTAGTCTCTCTTTCACACTTTCAAGTACTGCCTTGTCATGCTGTACATCCCTACAGGTATCTGCACTGTTGTCTGAGAGAAACTCAGACTCAGAAGTTGGAAGTTTTGTGTCTCTGTATGTCTGTCCATCTGTTCTGGTGTCTGTGTCTGTGGAGGAGGCTCAGATAGGAGTTCAGAACTCTGTTTGAGCCCTGTGTAGCTGTGAGTGTGTGTGAGTGTGTGTGTGAGTGTGTGCGTGAGTGTGTGCGTGAGTGTGTGCGTGAGTGTGTGCGTGAGTGTGTGCGTGAGTGTGTGCGTGCGAGTGTGCGTGTGAGTGTGCGAGTGTGCGTGTGCTTGTGTGTGTGTGTGTGTGTGTGTGTGTGTGTGTGTGTGTATGTGCATGCGTGTGTGTGTGTGTGTCTGTCTGTCTGTCTCTGTGTCTTTTTTGCCTTTGTATTTGTTTGTCCCACAGTCTGTCTGTGTAGCTGCAGAGGTGTGTGTTGGAGCCCGCCTGTCTCTCTGATGGTGAACCGCAGGTCGCTGCAGTAATGAGGGGGTGGAGGGCCTCCTATTTATTCAGCAGGCCAGACGCTTGGCTCCTTCTCCCTGTCTGCTGCCTCTCCATTAAATATTTACTTCCCTCTCAGTCCGGCAGCTTCTTCACAAAATCGAATGAATTCCATAAATCGTCTGCGTGCTGGCGAAAGTGAACTCGGGGTGTCTCCTCTCCGGGTGAGCTGTGCCGTTGTTGGTGGCGGGCTCCCTCCAGGCCATGGAGGGGGGTGGGGCTACAGCAGGCCGCAGTGGTAGGCCACTGGGACGTGGGGCGTTGCTGTACCCCTGCTCTCCTGACTGAGAGGAAACGCACAGCTGCATTATGATGGGAATAGGACGTCACAGTTATGCACAGCAACGCTGTCCTCTGAAAAGCTCTGACTGTCTGCGGTGCGGTCATGTCGCCGTAACATTACAGATGGACCTCCACGGGCGATTTCAAGGCTAAGTAGCAAAGCTGAGCCACCCCTCTGCCTCAGGGACCCTGATACGGGCGGAGCTGTCGTACGTGACAAGCGACTTGCTGGTTTAAACCAATCATCCTGTCATTCTTTGTCCGAGTCTGAAGTCTGCTGATCCAAACATGTCAGTGATTTGCAGCACTTTGCAGCTTCAGCCATTATGGGGTTCAAGAAGCTTTGCACTTCTGTGGGTCTGTTTTGTAGTGTTTTGTTTCAAAAATAGAAAAAATGCAGAAAGAATTCCCGATAGTGATCATGTGAGGTTACAGCAGTGTTGACCAGCGGGCCGGTTTGAGATGGAGGGGGTTTGAGGGTCGGCGTGATCGCTCTGGCGAGTACGGCCATGGCACTCTTGCTGACACTCATAATTGAATCGGCGCGGTCGCCACGGTAATTAGGCAGATTGGATTAGCCAATCAGGCCACAGATGGGCCGTCTCACCGACGGCCTTTCGAGGGCACATTCCTTCAGCATTCCTCTGTGATTAAGCTCCGCTCCTGCGCTGGGCCCCCGGGACTCAACCCCCCCCCCAAAACACCCTCCTGCCTCATTCAGCGGGGGTGGGGGCTACAGGGGGGTACAGATCGCTGCCCAACCCTGCCCCCTCTGTCCCCCAGCGGGTGTTATCCAAAGGCACGTGTTTGAGAGCAGCAGGTGTGACCTGACCCTCTTCCCCACAAAGCTCACCTCCACGACCCCTACATGCTCATCGGCGCCCCCTGTCCTCCTCCTGCTAGCTCATCAGCGCCTCCTCCTGGCCGTTCTTTGCTTGGCAGAGGCAACTATGTGAGGAATTTGATGTGATAGCCTCAGGGCTGGAAAACACTCTGCTGTCTTTTTGGGTGAGAGGGGAGGGCATGAGGTCCCGGTAGTGTGCTGAGCAGATGAGGCCCAGAACGCCTTGCGTTTCAGCAGCTAGCAAAACAAGATGGAGGAAAGGGGTTTAACCTGGGATACCATCAGCTTACCCTGAAGGAAGAGCATGACCTCTGACCTGAAGGAAATACCTTGACTGGCCGGCATTCTCTCCCTGTTCAGTTTGTACGCGTATGTTTATGAGAGCATATGTGTGTGTGTGTGAGAGAGTGTCTATGGTGTTGTGTGTGTGTGTGTGTGTGTGTGGGTGTCAGTGTGTGTTTATGGTGTTGTATTTGTATGTAATGTGGGTATGAGTGTGTGTTTGTGGTGTTGTGTGTGTGTGTGTGTGGGTGTGTGTGTGTGTTTTCATGCTGTCGTGTCCACAGCCCCAGATTTATGGCTGAGTACCCGGGAGGTTGGGTAAGCCTCGCAGCTGTAGCACTTAGCGCTGAGTGAGCTGGATCAATGCAGTATGTGGGTGCCTCGCTACATCGGCCCGACCTGGGTTTACATCTCAGCATGGCGTTGCGCTCGCTCAGTGGAGTTTACACTCCTGTCCTGTGGTGTTCCTTTGCCTGTCTGTATCTTCAGTTTTCAAATTTGGCATGGCATGCCATACCTCTCTAAAGCTCTCTCTGCCCCCCTTCTCTCTCTGTCTCTCTTGCTCTCTCTCTCTCTGTCTTTTCTCAGTCACCACGTTCCTCCCTAATCACTTTTTTTCACCTAGTCCCCTGTACACATCGAAACACAATGCTCTGTATTGTGGTATGTGCTATAGGATGGGTTAAGTATGTGGTTCATAGTGAATTATGGGATGCCATCAGTACCATGAAGGTCTGTGCAGTATGGGATGTGTATGCAGAAAGCCCCATCTGCTCTAAATTCGCCCGTTCCCCACAGAAACAATGACCGTCCCTTGTGGACTCAGTGCCAGGAGACTGATGGGGTGAAACTGCTTTGCCTTAAGTCCTTAACTTTCAGAAATGAATTCAAAGCAGTGCTCCATTTTTGCAGTTATGAAATTTGTGATCTGGTTAGATAAAAAAAAGTATCCGCACTCTAGGTGACACCTTCATGCCCCGCTGGTGCTGGGGAAGTCTGAGGGCACCCTGAACAGGTGCACAGGTGTCAGGTGATCAGGTGTCCTTCTGTGACCTTCCTCCTCGCAGTCCGTTTGTCCTTTCCTCACACTGTGAGCCCTGAGGTCACTCTGCCAGTGTTGGTCTTGCTAATGTGATTTAAAAAGAAAACTAAGAGTGGAGATAAGGGAGGCATTCACCGCACACAGCCTGCCTTATTAGATCTTCCTTGTTATTGTCAGGCCAGCACAGAGCTGGGCTGCTGTGATTCTTTGCACTGTAGCAGTGCTGACCTTCACAGGCAGACACAGCCCTCCTCTTTCAACCAGCCCCTCTTCTCAGCTCCTCGGCTGTTTACCTGTCACTGTCTGTCTGCTTACCTGTCTGTCTGCTTACTTGTCTATGTATTTACCTGTCTTTGCCTGTCTGTCTGCCTTTTTACCTGTCTCTGCCTGTCTGCCTGTCTGTTTTCCTTATCTGTCTATGTTTGTGTCTCTTGTTGTCTGTCTCTGTCTGCCTGTCTGTCCTTGTGTTTCTGTCCATCGCTGTCTTTCTCTGCCTTCCTCTCTTGGTCCCCCTCTGTCGGTTTGTCTGCCTTTGTCTGCCTTTAACTGTGTGCGGCTGTAGGTGTGTGTACGTGAGCGGCCGTCTGTGAGTGATTACCACACAGAGGGCGGAGATGAGCTAATGATGCCTAATGATGTTCAATGACACATGAGGAAATAAAGTGCATCATTTCTGTGTGTCTCTCCCCCCCAACCCCCCAACAGCGCCTGAAGGATGAGATAGCAGAGGTGACTAATGAGATCGAGAACTTGGGCTCCACAGAGGAGAGGTGAGTGTGTGTGTGTGTGTAAGGTTTGTGTAGGTATGTTGTGTGACAGACAGAACTGGCAGGAGAGCTGGGGTTGAGTGCTCTTGGTTAACTTATCTTTATATTTGATTTCTGCCGTCTTTGCGCTGGGGCGGGGGGGGGGTGGAGGGTGGATTACGCACCTGTACAGGGGTTTGACTAATGCCTGCCCAGCTGAAGCGGTGAGAAAGCCCTGCATTTGGAATAAGCCGGTAATTTAGTGAATAACCCCATTAGGCAGTGATGTCTAGCATACATCCATTTCCCCAAGGACGTTCTTCCCATCGTCCTCAGAGAGGCTCTTTAAATGTTTTATCAGCCTCCCGCATAATGGGGGGGGAGAGGGGGGTCTGGGTGAATAATTCAGGGCTGTCTTGGAGGAACAGACAAGCCAAGGGTCCTGTGAGGAAGGGGGGGGGGGCTGCCGGCTGGAGACGGGGAGTACACCATGCAGCGTCCCACCTCTCCTTCACCCTCCCTGTTCTTTGGAAGCGTTTACCTGTAGAAATCCGTGAGGTGCGATCAGTGTTTCCCATTCCAGTTACCGACGTGCAGGTAGATTAGTAATTACCATCAGTCAGCTGTCTGTGTGTGTGCGTGCGCGCGTGTGTGTGTGTGTGTGTGTGCGTGCGTTCCCGTGCATGTGTGTGTGCGCGTGTGTGTCTGTGTATGCGTGAGCTTGAGATGTTCAGATGATCGGGATCCCACAATCCCATGATGATCTCCTCCCTGGCTCGGGGGGGTGGTGATGTCACCATGGTGACGGTAAAAGAGTGTGCCTCACCCCATTGTGCTGTCATTGAGGAAACGGTCCACGCCCATGAGCCCTTTGTGATTCCAGCTATGTAAGGGAGCTCTGTGCTGCTCCGCCATGACAGCAGCAGTACAGGGCGGCAGTGTAGCGTAGTGGTTAAGGAGCAGGACTCATAACCGGCAGGTTGCCGGTTCAATTCCCTGCTAGGGCACTGCTGCTGTACCTTCGGGTAAGGTGCTTAACTGTAACCAATGTTAGTCGCTCTGGATAAGAGCACGTACTAAATGATTATGTAATAATAAAAATAATAAAAGTACAGTGGATTGGCCTGTGTCACCTGACTGAGACTGCCATGATTACCGTTACCCAGGTGCGTAGCACGCACCCTGACCCACCACTGACCTTCTGTGCTGTCCGCGTGTCTCGCTGGCTGTTCGCCGGGGCCGGGACGCCTGGGCGGGACCCTGCTGCCTCCCGGTGACAGTCCTGCGCTCTGTTTCTGTGTCACCTTTCCCGTTCATTACATCACTTCCTGAAGGTCCCGTAACTGGAGCGAGCAGAGCAGCTCTGTGGAGAAGCTTAGTGTGGATTTAGGACCAGAGCGACCTCATATTCACTCATAATACACGATTACAGCCATGTGAGTGTGTGTGTGACAGATAAGACCACTACCACTGTGCGGCAGGTTTTATTCCTTATCAGATGGCACAGTGACGGTAGTCTCAGTGTTCTGTGATGGTGAAATGCACTGTGAAAGTGATGGTGAAACGGCTCTGTGGCTCCGTTTTCCAGGAAAAACATGCAGAGGAACAAACAGGTGGCCATGGGCCGGAAGAAATTCAACATGGACCCCAAAAAGGTGAGTTTCAGCCAGGAGCTGCTGACAGGGTGAGCGTGAGAGCTGCAGGGACAGATCGATGTTTCTGGCCGTTGTGGTGGAGCGGCTGTGATGCTTATGATTGGGAATGGACTACTGTCGTGGCCGGTCTGTGCTACTTTGTTTGTAAGTGTCAGTAATGATTTGGAGTAGTAATTGGTCTCTCTCTCTGATTGTGGTTGTATGTATGTGCTGATTGGTGACTGGGTGTGTTTGTGTGTGCTGATTGGTCACTAAATGTGGTTGTGTATGCTGATTGGCCACTGGATGTGGTTGCATGTGCTGATTGGCTAGTGAGTTTGTGTGTTGATTGGTCACTGCTTGTGGTTGTATATGCTGATTGGTTAATGGCGTGGCTCTAACAGCTGTGTGTTGCTGGTCTCAGGGGATCCAGTTCCTGATTGAGAACGACCTGCTGAAGAACACCTGTGAGGACATCGCCCAGTTCCTCTACAAGGGGGAGGGGCTTAACAAGACAGCCATCGGGGACTACCTGGGAGAGAGGTCAGAACCTGAGATTTGCTTGGCTGTGTGTGTGTGTGTGTGTGTGTGTGTGTGTCTATATGTGCCTGTGTGTATGTGCCTGTGAATGTGAAGACAGGCCTCTTGGTGTGTGCTTATGTGTATGCACATTGGTGCTTGTGTCATCAGGGCATTGATCTGATTTATAAGCAGAGTTTGTGTACTGTGAGAGAAGCTGGTGTTGATTTGTGCCTTTCATTGCAGAGTTTGTCAGTAGTTGAGTGTGTATAGTTGAGTTGAGTAGTGTCATATCCTGAAGGAGGGTTGTATTTCTGTAAGCAGGGTGGTCCCAGGCCGGCTTCCTGTGGGCCAGCCTGTTACACTCCAGAGTTCAGTCTGTAGTGTCCCAGTACATTTCTGCGTCAGAGAGACACAGGGACACTGAGCTCCCCTCTCACTGATGATGGGGGGGGGGAATCTCAGGATTCAGGGCGCCCCCCCCTCCCCTGCTATGAGAGAATTTGTTTAGTTCTAGCCTCCGAGCCCCCACTGGTGCGGGAAACGCCCTTCAGTCTGATCCCAGACCTGTGGATCTCAGGATTCAGGGCACCCCCCACTCCCCCCACTACCTCACAGTGCCCACCGGCCGGGGAAGCGTGTGTTTGCCCGGCTGCGATGGTAATCTGACCCGCGGTTTGCGCGTGTGGCCGACGCCCACTCACTCCTCCGCCAAAGTTTCTGTCTCTCGCAGGCCAGGAAACGCTGTGGGCTACACCCCTTGGGGGGTGGGGGTGGGTAGGGGTGTGGCCTTCCCAGGAAACACAGGAGGAGCCTGTGAGCTCAGCACTGGCGGCTGGAGACTGTGATTGGTCACTGCCTGCCTGTCTGTGGAAAGAGATGATGTCATGGTTCATGGGCTGCAGTCTGACAGATCGCTTATTTCCTCATTTATGTATGTCTTCATTTGTCTTTATTTGGCCGATGCTCTCACCCAGAGGGACACATTTAATGTGTGTCATCTAAAAGTCTAATATGACACATGTAACGTGATGTGTTAAATAAATGATGCATTAAGGACAATAGTAACAGAGAGAGAGAGCAGCTGCAATCACAGCGTATTAAGGTGGAAAGAGTGTGAAAACAGCACCAGTGGAAACAAGTATCAAAACAGCACCAGCAAAGACATACTAGCTTAATTATCCTAAAGAGCCAAAGGGAGACCTATAAGCAAGTCATACATTACATTACATTTGTTTAGTAGACGCTCTTATCCAGAGTGACTTCCAGCACAATAGAACATAAGTGTATCCAAGTCATGGGGATGACATGGCACCAATGACATGATTTTCTATCCGAACAGGACACTAGGAGATGGGCAGCTGGAATATTTTACCTCTGTTTGAGTCATTTCTGTAAATCGTATGAATATGCGATGAACGGGATAACTGTGCTGTTCTTCACTTGACCGCTGCTGGCTTCCTTCCATAGTTCCTCACCGTATTGCAGCCGTAATGGGGGGGCGGGGGGGGGGGGGTGGGGGTTGTGGAGATATGGGGGGGGGGGTTGTGGAGATATGGGGAGTGGGGTGTGGAGATATGGGGGGTGGGGTCTACTCAGTGCTGTTCTGAATTGGGAAATGAGGAGCTCTCGGGCATGGCACCTCTTACTCTATCTCTCAGATTATTGGTCACAGGCACAGCTGGGTGTAACCCTGTTCAGCGGTGAGACAACCCCAAGGGCTATCCCACAATCCCATGGGGGGTATCTCTGGCTGAGAGGGCATGTAGGTCAAGAATGATGTAATGCTATTGAGAAAAAATGAATTAATAGAGAGCATATTTTCTCTCTCTTTACCCCACACCCTTAGTGTAACGTCACTGATGTTCTTGTTCATCTGTTGCAGAGACGAATTCAACATCAAGGTTCTGCACGCCTTTGTGGAGCTTCATGAGTTCACAGACCTGAACCTGGTGCAGGCCCTCAGGTCAGTCGTCACCGCGGAAACGCTGATCCCAGAAACCGGCCCTGCAATGTTTTCTGAAAACCCGCTTTGTGATGCCATCGTCTCAGTGGCTCAGCTAATCATTGGCTGGTTTGTGTTCCCGCCCACACAGGCAGTTCCTGTGGAGTTTTCGGTTGCCGGGGGAGGCGCAGAAGATTGACCGCATGATGGAGGCCTTTGCCCAGCGCTACTGCCAGTGTAACAACGAAGTCTTCCAGTCCACAGGTGTGTGTGTGTGTGCATGTGAGCATGGGTCCTGCCGAGCTGGGACAGGGCTTTAAAGGCTGTGCCTGGTCGGCCCGTGGGCAGGCCTGAATTATTGATGAGCTCTCTGCTGATCCGGACATGTGTCATGAAGGGATGCAGTGTCGGCAGCTCTCTGATGATTTCATCACTCACTCAGTCACCCTCTCACTCAGTCATTCCCTGACACTCTCACTGACTCACCCACTCACTCACTCACTCACACACTCATTCCCTGACACTCACTCACTCACTCATTCCCTGACACTCTCACTGACTGACCGACTCACTCACTCACTCACTCACTCACTCACTCACTCATTCCCTGACACTCTCACTGACTGACCGACTCACTCACTCACTCACTCCATCTGCCCAGCGCCTGTTTCTGCATGCTTTGATTGTTCCCTGCCCGGTGTTCCTGCAGATACCTGCTACATCCTGTCCTTCGCCATCATCATGCTGAACACCAGCCTGCACAACCCCAATGTGAAGGACAAGCCCACTGTGGAGCGCTTCATCTCCATGAACCGCGGCATCAACGACGGGGGAGACCTGCCCGAGGAGCTCCTGAGGGTCAGTGCCAGCTCTTTCAGCACCTCTCTGCTCATCTCTCTGTGTGTCTCTCCTCTCTGCTCATCTCCCTGTGTGTCTCTCCTCTGTGCTGATCTCTGTGTGTCTCTGTGCTGATCTCTCTGTGTGTCTCTGTGCTGATCTCTCTCTGTGTCTCTGTGCTGATTTCTGTGTCTTTGTGCTGATCTCTCTGTGTCTCTGTGCTGATCTCTCTGTGTGTGTCTGTGCTGATCTCTCTGTGTTCTGATCTCTCTCTGTGTCTTTGTGCTGATCTCTCTGTGTGTCTGTGTGCTGATCTCTCTCTGTGTCTCTGTGCTGATTTCTCTCTCTGTGTCTCTGTGCTGATCTCTGTGTGTCTCTGTGCTGATTTCTCTCTGTGTCTTTGTGTTGATCTCTGTGTCTTTGTGCTGATCTCTCTGTGTGTCTCTGTGCTGATCTCTCTGTGTGTCTCTCCTCTGTTGCTGCAGAATCTGTATGAGAGCATCAAGAACGAACCTTTCAAGATCCCAGAGGATGACGGGAACGACCTCACACACACATTCTTCAACCCTGACCGTGAGGGCTGGCTCCTCAAACTGGGTGAGTGGAAAGAGGACCAGGACTGTGGGACTGCTGCGATCCTCAACGTCAATCAGAGAATGATCCCACCCCTCCTGAAGCTTCGTCTTAATCATCATCATCATCATCATCATCACCATCACCATCATCATGATGCTCATTGTGTTACTGCTGCTGTTGCTGTGATTAGTACAGATACTAGAGTGGTGTGTCTGACAGTCACTAGTCGTTCCTCATTGACTGTGTGTGTGTGTTTGTGTGGATGTGGATGTGGGTGTGGGTGTGTGTGTGTGTGTGTGTGTGTGTGTGTGTGTGTGTGTGTGTGTGTGTGTGTGTGGGGCTGGGTGTGTGAGAGAGAATGTGTAGGCATTTGTGTGTATGTGTGTCTGAGTACATACATGAGTACAGGCATCTGAAAAAAGCAGCACTCAGTCGATGCATTATAGATGTGGTCTGGAGATCAGACAGGCACATGTAGAGACACATTAATATTTTACAGCAGGCATATCTGCAGACACTCCAGCACTTGCATCAAGACCCTATATGGCCATGTACTTTACTGTCTCACTGCATTTAAAGTGAAATCCTAGATAAATACCAGCTCTAGCCTCCTACTTTGTTTTGCCTGATAATTTTTAAAAAGGGTAGAAATCAAAGGTCATACTGATATGATTTGATGGCTACTGTTAGAACTATAGGCTAATAAAGAACAATTCTGCTCTTCTGAAGATTAATACACAAACACATATCTACAGGTGCTTAGTATCCTACTGTGATAAAATCTCTGATTTTCCTGGGTTCTGTGTCAGGGTTCCATCACAAAGTTCTATGTCAAGGTTTTGTGCCAAGCTTCCATGCCAGAGTTCCATGCCAGAGTTCCATGTCGGAGTTTTAGACAGGGTTCTGTGTCAGAATTCCGCAGTCCAGCCAATGATGTGTTTCAGCGCAGAGGACATTTGTCACAGGCTGATGAATGAAAGGTTTTTTTTTCGCTCAGAAATCGAGGAGGTGGCTTGAAGTGTAACTGAATCCTGGAATCACTGGATGAGCTGATCATCAGGGCGAATCCTGTACTCCCTCTGAAGGGAAACACTCGGGCATTCTCCAGCGGTGCCGTGTGCTGGACGGTCTGCATCCAGACACACTGCTCTCTCGGTGTGCAGACAGTGATACACTCTTTCTGTTTGCACACACAGGGATGCACTGTAATGACCATGGTCACAGATGAAAGCACTGCACCGCTGGAGAATCCTCACAGTAATCAGGGCCCCGGGACCTCTGTCTCCCGGTCCCGGAAGGCAGCAGTCCTGGACAGGTTTTCATGCTCTCCTTGAAGCTTGAAGCTCCAATGCCCTTCCACCTGGAAAGAGTGAGATAAATTGGTTCAACCAGTGCACCATTCAGCTGAGCAAGGTGCCCAGGTGCTCGGGTAAATGGAAGCCAATGGAAACCTCCAGGACTGCTGTCTCCCGGGGCTACGATTGGCCCATCTCTCAGTAAGGAAGTATGGTGCAATGCTGTGTGGCACTATCAGGGTTGGCAGGTCCGCCTAGAAAAAAATTAGACCCTAGCTTGTCTGAAACTGCAGTGAAAGCTGCAAGCAGTACATCGTGGGTGAAAAAGGGACCCAGTTCTCTGGGTCTGCACTCCCCCTGCTGGCCAGTTTTAAAAGTACATGCCACGGTGGGGGTTTTTGTATCTTGGCTTAATGTGGCACACTAACATTTTCAGCACTGAGATCAATAGTGAATTGAAAGCGGTAACTGCCGACTTTGTATAGCATTGCGCCACACTTCTCCTCCTGTTCCAATGAGCGGTACGGTGTGATTACTTATCGTTTTAATTTATTTTTTTTTCCTTTTCTTCCTCGTTTGTTTGTCTGTTCGTTTGTTTCCATGATTTTGGCTGTTGTCTTTCCCCAGGAGGTATGTACACCTGCTCCTCGTCACGAGCTGACTGCTCTGCTCTGGGTGCTTCTGGTGTTCCGCTGTGCTTTATTTTCTTGTTTTTTTTGTTTCAGTTGCAAACGACTTGCTCTCTTAAGTTTGTTTGGTTTGTGCCTCAGTTGATTAATCTAGTTTTCTGTCCGTTTGTTCGTTTTATTTGTTTGATCGTTTGGTCCTTTTGTTTTTTTTTTTTTTGTTCCCTCCGAGCTGGTGGATTGTCAGTGTGCTGCTGCCTCTCTCTGTGGGTGCCGGGTGCTTGGGGGGTGTGGCCCGTGGGTGTGGCCCGCGGGTCATGTGACCACTGTAGTGGAGAGTTAGTCCTCTCGCTGTTTGCTGTGGTGCTCAATCTCATGGGTCTCTGTTTTGGAGGCTGCAATATTCCCCTTGGAAACCAACCGTGCCCAAAATTGCTGCAGTCTTAAATTAGAAAGACACAGTCAACAGCTCCAAAAAGCAACTCCCCTTTAATATCCAGGGTTACACGCAGGCACTCACCCTGTGCTTTTTTGAGTGCTTCTTCTCAACACTAACTACTAAAAGCGTAAACAGCTAATAAGCTGGCTCAGTTTGTAACTGTGACTCCTAAATGCACTCTCCTGGCTGTACTATGAATTCATTTTTGGAGTAGAATAATTGGCTATTTCCTGCTGTGTCCTCCTTTGATTGGCCACTCTGGAGCACCCTGCTGTGATTGACTGATTGGCCTCCCCTCTGGGCTAACCAGGAGGCCCCTCCTCCAGAGGTCTCTCTCTGTCTTTGATTGGATGAAAGGGGAATACTGTACCTGTTCCAAAGCGGCACTAGCTCTGCTCCTGTCTGTGCTGGTAATGACTGGAGATTGACAGTTTGCCTGCAGTGGTGCTGGGTCTCAGTGGAGTGGCTGTGGGGCAGGTGGGGAGGGAAGGGCAGCTTTCTGGGGGGGGGGGTTGTGGGAGTGGGGTGGGGGTTGGGGGGGGGCGAGCCCCCGTGTGCTGGCGTACGCCCTGCGTCCACTCCCATCCAGCATCCTCAGCTCTGTTACAGAAATGTCCTGTGGGACACCTGACTGTCCATCTGGCGTAGAAATCTGTCCCTCCCGCAGGACATTTTGTGTAAGCGCTTCCTGGCTGACTGACTTGAGTACAACCGAGGTGATTATTAACAACCATCTCCAACCCAATCAACCAATCAGCTCCCAGTCCTTGCCCCGCGCGCCATCGTGTCTGTTCGTCCCGTCTGTCATTGGTTTCTGGGCTTCCGCCATGTCGCTGCTGAGGACGGCAGCACAGACTTCCCAGAATCCTCCAGGGGCAGAGTCTGCCTCAGAGTAGGGGCAGAGGGGCAGGGATTTGGGCAGCTGTGTGTTATGCCTGTGTGAAAGGACCATGTGACCCAGCTGTGACCTGGAAGCACGTTGAGCTCTTCCGGTCTGTGGGGGGCAGGGTGTTAATGAGTGGAGTGCAGTACTAATGGTGAATGCTGATGCACTAACTGCACAGTGACCCGTGTGCACCTAACGTAATTGAGACGCAGCACGGAGCCAGTCTGCTCCCTGAGGGACATGCGTCGCTGTGTGCGTGTGTGTGCGCGTGTGCGCGCATGTCTTAGTATGTTATATACGTGGAGGTGAAGTTGGCATCACACAAGCTTATACTCTGATCTAGGGGTGTCCCTCCTCAAGCAATACTCACCCAACTCCCACCTCTAGAGCCTCCCTTTACCAGCCGCCTCCTGCTGCTGTGATAGGATTTCTGTACAGAGGGAAGCGAAGTGAGTGGGGTCAGAGGTCAGAGTGCAGAGGTGATGTAGTGAGCATGCCTGGAGTCAGGGTTACTTGTCAGCTGGCTGTTCTGTTGCAAGTACAGGACAGGTGTGTAGATGTAAAAAAGCTGAGGGTAAATTATTTAGGGTAAAGCCTACAAGGTCATAGCAGTCATAACAGTCAGTGGCATATGTCTACAACAGCGGGCAGTCAGCAAGTTGTCATTGTAAGAGGTGCTGACTGCATAAAGTGAGGTAGGTGGATGCATGCAGGATCTGTGAGTGTTTGCTCAGTACTGGCGTTTCCTCTGCAGAGGACTTGGGAGTATATACGTCTATGTGCTGCTGGGGCCATGATCGCCTTACTCGAGGTTCTCAGAATCTCAGGTGGCCACTCTGCTCCGGAAGGGTAGCCGGGTCTGCAGAGAGATCAGAGCAGCAGTCGCCTGGAAGCCGTCGCTTATTTGGTCCTGTGTTTTGAGGATCAGGGGTAGCTGCAGTGAAAAGCGTAAGTTCCGCTGTAGTACAGTCGTAGCAGAGGCACAGAGGTTGCCGGGGGGGATGCAGGGGACGACAGCAGGGGGTCACATGTGTGGTGTTGGGGGGAAGGGGAATCCGCACTCCGTTCCAGCAGCAGGCCTGAACAGCGGCATTCCACGCGTCCGTCCCTCTGTCTGTCTGCCTCTCTCCGTCCTCCGCTGCTCTGAGCTCAGCCCTGTCCTCCACTCCCCACCCTCACCCCTGACCTCTGACCCCTGCTGACCCCCTGCCTTTCTGTCCCTCCTGCAGGTGGACGGGTGAAAACCTGGAAAAGGAGGTGGTTCATTCTCACGGACAACTGCCTTTACTACTTCGAGTACACCACCGTGAGTACTGCTGACAGGACTGCAAATCCCAGAATCTGTCTGGGGCAACCCCACCACTGTGTAGAAGTGAGATTTCACCTAAACTTCCGATTTTTCTTTCTCTCTGTCTCTCTGTCTCTCTCTCCAGGATAAGGAGCCCAGAGGGATTATTCCCCTGGAGAACCTGAGTATCCGTGAGGTGGAGGACAAGAAACCGGTAAGATCCCACCCTCCCAATCACTTGGAACCAGACACACCCCCTCTCCTTTCCTCACTCATTAGAAATGGATCGGACACACCCCTTTTCTAATTAGCGTCAGACATGCCTGCTTTGTTTTCACCCTACTGTTAGATTCACCATTGCATTAAAATTTGACACACCCGTCTGCTTGGACTGTTACGTTAGATCTAAACATATTCTTTTCCTCACACTGTTCTTCTGAAAGTGGAGAAGTAAGATCTTCCTTTGTGGATGTCTGTAGGTGAGTGTGTGTGTGTGTGCGTGTGTGTGCGTGCGTGCGTGTGTGCGTGTGCGTGTGTGTGGACCTTGCTCTCTGTCTGCCTCGCTGGTGCAGTGTGTCTGAACTCCACTCTCTCTGTCTTTCCTGCAGAACTGTTTTGAGCTCTTCATCCCTGATAACAAGGACCAGGTGATCAAGGCCTGCAAGACGGAGGCGGACGGACGCGTGGTGGAGGGAAACCACACCTTCTACCGCATCTCTGCCCCCACTGCCGAGGAGAAGGACGAGTGGATCAACAGCATCAAGTGAGTGAGTGTGTGTGTGTGTGTGTGTGTGTGTGTGTGTGTGTGTGTGTGTGTCGGCAACCCTCACCAATGGGCGTACCAGTGAATGTATAACACACCTGAGCAAAACAGAATTCTCTCCCTTTATTTCCAGATGTTAGAAGCTAAATATTGTGATATCATTACTTTGATTCATTCAAAAATACAAAAAACTAAATTATGAGGTTAGAAAGGCCACACCCAGTAAGCAGGAGTGGCCAGAGTTGTCTTCGAAGCTGTGAAATTGAGTTTAAGAAGATCCTGTATCCCATACAGCCTACTATGGAGTTGAAGTGTAACCTTTAACCTTTCTCCTCTTCTGCACCCCCAGGGCGGCCATTAGCAGAGACCCGTTCTACGAGATGCTGGCGGCGCGGAAGAAGAAGGTGTCCTCCATGAAGAGGCACTAGTCCCCCCTCAGGACCACTCCTTCGCACCCGGGACACAGGGAGCGCGTGGATCTGCTCATCCTTGGGGCAGAGGACCTCTGTTCTCACGTGGGACAAGAAGGGGGTTGTGGGGAGGGACGGGGGTCTACTCTCTCTCTGGGTTTTGGCAGGGTTTCTTTCTCTGGGACAGCTGGAACTGTGGGGTTGGGAACACGGCCAGGGAGCAGGGAGCAGAGAGCATGCTGGGAGATCCGTTCTCTTGAGCTTCTGTCTCCTTATGCCTGGATGCTGGACCCCCCCAAAAGCAATCAACCCCCCCATTTCTCAGTACATCCCCTGCTATCGTTTAAATAGTCCCTGTCTCCCTGTCACACTTAGCCAAATGCGTACACACACACACACACACACACACACATACACACACACACACACACACACACACACGAACATACATACTTCTCTCTCTCTTAACTCAGCGGGTCTGACTGAATGTGGTATACCAACCAAAATTTTCTAACTTGCTTATAAAGAAAAAATATTATTTGTAGACATGCTTGTTTGCTTTAATGTACAGGCTGCAGACACACTGGTCACAAGCATCTCTTCTACAGCATGTGCTGTATTCTCTCTTCAGGAGCGTGGTTCTGTTTCATTTTGGAAGAAATTCAGACAGTTAGTTACTAAGGGGTTCTGTTGAAAACCCTCTGCAGGTGTTTTTTGTAAAAAAAGAAAAAAAAAAGGAAAAAAAAGCTTTTTAGGGTAGTTTCTCTGCTGTTGAAGCTGCCTCACTGGAGATTGTTTTGGCTGGACTGACGTGTGAAGCCATGTTCCTCAGCGATATTCAGCGGTCATGATGGCCAGGAAAAAAAAAAGCGCTTTTGTGCTTCAGTGGGAACACCCCCCCCCCCCCCAACACCAAAGCTTTTCTCCCTCACTGGTCGCTTCATCAGTCCACAGCAGGTCCATGGACCTATCAGCCGCCTCGACTGGAGACACTGGAAGTTTGACAGCTGCTGCCTCCTGGTGGAGGATGTGGAGAAGATGCGGACAGGCTCAGGACACCAGTGAGGATAAGGGAGAATCTTCAGAGGCAGGTCAGAGTACCATGGGAAAATGGAGCGTTACCGGTGTTCTGTGCGGCCCTGGACACCGCCTCTTTCTCACATGCCCCATCTTGCTGCTGTTGAGCTCTTCTGCAGACATTTAAGATTTAGAGGGGCGGCCAGAATGGAGCCGTCTTCTGCTGAATGCCGTAAATGAGGTCATCTGTGGCCCCAGTCTCCTCCAGATCGTCCTCACCTCTCTTTAGCCTCCAGAGTAACCTCTCCGCTATGCCTTGTTAATATTCAGATGTGAAATGCCACACCAATCAGGTTCATTCTGCCCTTTTTTTTAGGGCTGTGATAATGTCACCTTAGATCTGTGTAAATAAAGTTATTTTGAATCTTTCCCAGGATGCAGTGTTCCGCGCATACGTAGAGTAGAGATGAATGCGGATAAGATGGAACGCAAACCTCTCCTCAAATACTACTTCAGGATTCGCTGCGATGATTCTCGTAGCAACAGAATGGCAGTTCTTGTTTGTGAACGCTTTCGGGAAGTACGGCTATCAATCCACTCAACTGCTGTTTAATTAAACTCATTTGCAGGGATATTTGTTTGAAGTGAAACTGAACATTTTTAAATCTTTTCTGTAACTTGAGTAGTAGAACATTAGCAGTTGCTTTCCCCCTGTACCACTCACTGATAGAACTGCACTTTGTTACCCTGTCCACCAAAAGAACCGCACTTCCTTACCCTGTCCACCAATAGAACTGCACTTCCTTACCCTGTCCACCAACAGAACTGCACTTCCTTACTCTATCCACCAATAGAAATTAGCATCTTTACCTGTCAAAATGCATCATTTTACTCCTTCATAAATGGGGTGGGATTAACTGGAGTTTACAATCAATGATTCAAATCTTTCATAAGGATTAAATGACTTTTTTTTTGGAACCACGGGTGTATTTACTGTGCAGTAACTTTTGTTAAGGAGAACAGATTTCTTTGTGCAAACGCCCGTCAGTGCATTTAGTTAGTAAGCCTGCAGTCATTTTTATTTTGCTAATGGCTCGTCTTCACTTTCCCTGTCACTTTTCAGTGCACTGATGGTTGAGGAAAAATGCAGATAAAACTAAAAATATAAGCAGTATTTGTCTTATTTATCACAGTTGTATATACTTAAATGTGTAGGTTTCTGTCTGATATTATCAAAATTTACGTTTGTGTAGAAATATATCAGGTCGAGTGCCAGTTTTTTTTTTTTTCCTGTTTGTTTGGTTTCATATTTCTACCATTGCCATGTAATCGAGAGCTGATAAAGCAAAATAAAATGAATGAATTTCACTCAAAGACTTACTTCTCTGCTGTATACTCAAGCTGCTTTTTACACAAACTAAAGACACTACTCTAAACTTGATGCTACTCTATTTCCTCTATTTGTTAAAGTAACTTCCTTCAGCAGTCTCCCGTGGTGATAAATCTACAGTAGTTGCGTCTTGCGGCCTCGTTCTTCCTAGTTCTTCTTGTTTTTGTTCATGACATTACATTATGTCATTTAGCAGACGGTCCTACCCAGACCAAATTCCAAATAAGTGCATCACTATGCTAAGAGCAGTTATCGAGAATAACACAAGAGGTCAGTGAGAGTCACTGACCACTGAGGCACTAGTGCAGAGGGCTTTTTTTCTTAGATAGAATATAATAGAAAATAGGGCTAGATCAAGAGGAAGGCAGCCTGGAGATACAGCTTGAAGAGATGAGTTTTCAGCGTTCTCTTGAAGGTGTTCCCCGCAAAACATTTGCAGGGGAGCATGAACGTGAGGACCTGTGATTTCAATTGTTGGGAAGCTTCGCAAGGTTCGTACTCAAGAAGACAATTTACTGCGTTCCCCGCATGCGATGCATTTAATGCGTGAGTGGATATGACAGATATGTGCGAGACCTAAATGTCTGCCTGTGCAGCGTAATCAAAATAATACCGCTCAGAGCACAGGGACTTTGTGGACATGTCAGCAACATTATACGACCTCACCTTGTGCAATACTGCATAAAAACTTGCTTTGATTACAGCACCGTGATCTCTAAATTGTAGTGGTACATTATTTAGTCAACGAAGGAAGGAGCAGAGCGGGAGGAAGAGGTTAGAGGTGGTTGTTCATTCTCATTTACACGCATCAGTATTTGCTAGTTCTCCTGTACGGCCAGCAGATGGCACATAAAGACCGTCCTGTATGGCTGAGGTGTACCCCATTCAGTTTGAATTGTTGCCAGGAGGGGGCGGTATAGACAGCGTTTGGGTACATTCGGATGGGCACATAGTGTGACGCCATTCACTGAAAAGGGTAAATCTCCACTTAATCAAAACGGCAAATGAGTTGAATGATCTTTGAATAGACCATCCTCAGACAGGAATTCAGCTTTAACCTGTATTTCATATGTACATTAAATGGAAACTTACAGTTGACCTTGCATAAAAGAATACATTTAAACATTACTGAAAGCAGCCAGAACAAAACAGCCTCGTGGAATGACTGAAGTCTGTAAAATCATATCGCCCAGTAATAAGCATTGTGATACTTCCCTGGAAATGCTCTCATCCTGCCAAACAAATAAATGCAAACCAGTCCAATGATGCATGCCTGTTCCGCTGCAGAGGACAAAGATGAACTGTTCTTTACTGGACTCGGCCCATTCCTGGCCAAACCCACTGATTCCCAGAAATCTTGGTGCCCTTCTACCCCGCCCATCCTCGGCTCTTACACAGCTGTGAGCCCGAGCCTCAGCTCGTCTGAGCCCACCTGTGCCACGCATGTGTTACTCCCTTTCCCTAGCAGGGCACTCTGTGATATCGCCGCTGTCCACAAGTGGTCCATCATGTCATTATGAATTAACTTTTTTTTTTTTTTATTTGGCCCGGGCCCTTTAACCTGGGTGGCTTGCAGAGCTTCAGATGATACAGTAATAATAAGAAGGAAGATGAATGCGCAGGGCAGCCCCCTCTGCAGGTTACAGTTCCATGAAATGACTGATTTCCTGACTATTGATTGGATGGAGCAGGCTCTCCCATGCCCTAGTCATACCCTCCCAACCACAGAAATGTCTTGCTCCTGCTATTGGGAATAAGTTTATTATGATTATGAAATGGCTGATGGCTTCCCACATTTGCAGTAATACTTTTACAACAATAATTATTACAGTTGGGCAGGGAGGCAGCTTAGCATACTGGTAAGGAGTAGATAAATAAAGTACTCTATATTTATCCCTGAGGGAAATTTCAGTGTTACAGCACATACAAAAACACACACAATGAGGTAGATAAAAAGAGAGAACATAGAGTTACTCTCTCTATATATATAATATGCTATTAATGTGTAAATTAAATGTAAGCTCTGCATTGTGCAATGCCACTCAGTGGAGGAGTCTCCTTTCCCGGCACAGAGGGGAGTCATTGTAGTTGGCTATTGCAGTGGGCAGGAACGACTTCCTGTAACGGTCCTTATTGCAGCGGAGCTGAAGGAGCCTCTAACTGAAGACATTCTGTTGTCTGACCAGTAGGTTGTGTAGGGGGTGTGTAATGTTGTCCATTATGTTGAGTAACTGTGCAACATCCTTCTCTCCACGACCACCTCTAGGGGCTCCAGAGCAGTCCCCAGCACAGAGTCCACCTTCTTTATCAGTTCCGTAATGAGTAACCAAAAGGTTGCTAATTCAGTTCCCCTCTGGGGCACTGCTGCTGTACCCTTGGGCAAGGTACTTAACCCAGAATTGCCTCAGTAAATATCCAGCTGTATAAATGGATAACATATAAAAATTGTAAACTGTGTAAGTCACTCTGGATAAGAGCATCTGCTAAACGCCAATAATGTAATGTAATGTAACAGAACTATTCATCCCCAGGAAGCCGCTTGCATCAGAATGCCAGGTAACAGCATCAGTCCGAACCTCTGCAGCTCTGATGTAGAGAGCCCTGTGATGCCCCATTCACTCACACAGCCACACTGAGAGGAGTAATTAACCTTAGAGAGAGAGAGAGAGAGAGAGACAGAGACAGAGAGAGAGAGAGAGAGAGCAGGCAGAGAGAGAGACTCGGAGGCTGCGAATGCCAGTTAATGGGAGTGTGCTCGCCCAGCTCGTGGTTCCGTCGCACTGACTGAAACCTTTCCCCAGGTTCCACGGTCTCTGTACTTAATCGACCAAGGGGATTCGCGCGCTCCAGATTGATTTCCGCTATCAATTACAACTGGAAAAATTAAATTGAGTGCTGAGTCCAATCAACAAATCAGAAACCTAAAACCCCTGTGGCTGTCTTTCAATGATCGATTTATTGATCGATCAAGTGAATGATTAAAAAACAAACATGTGAGTTGCAGGTCTGAATCCATTAAACCAGTAAAAAAAGATACATGTACACATGCATATTAACAGCATGTAAAAGGGAGAAAATTCACAATGATTGCAGGTGGCCCTGGATAGAGTCACCCCTTGATAACTGAAATAATATTAGTTTGATTAATTGCCATTTAACTGAACACCATCTGGCTTTTCCTGAGTCTCAAGCGTAGTTTGCACCCATTTATTTAATGACGCTGGAACAAATGACCCCTCGGTTGTTTTGATCGTGACCTTCCTCCTCCATCTGCAGGTTCTCAGAGGAGTCCTCTTCCTCCTCTCACTCTCTCTTCCTCTCTCTCCCTCTCTCTCTCTGAGTGACGGCGGAGCGAACAAGCCCGCGATGTGAGCGGTCTTTGCGCACACAGTGTCCCCTCTGACTAATCTGGCTCAGAACAAAGACTTATTCCAGGAACAATCTGACAGATTTCCTCAGTTACAGAAATCGCTGCTGCCGGCCCCATCTCCTCAGATTTGGCAAGTGCTGAGGGCTGCCGGTGCAAGAGCCAACATCCTCACGTTTAAAGAATGACAACAAAAGCTGGCAGGCGGTATCCGCGACACACCGAAGAACGAGCAGCTGCACATGCCGAACACTCAATCCCTCCGAATCCATTCTGCAAACAACTCCCTGCGACAGCTTATCGAGCTCACATTTCACCGCCAGCCCATACGCATTTTGCAATGTAATCTGTCAGATTTATCTACGTTTTAAATTTTCCCTCCCAAAAGCAAACGGAAAGACAGTTCTTCCAGCAGACGCTGGCTGGCTGTGGCAGGTTGGGCAGAACAGCACTGTGTGCTGACTGGGTGGGCGGCTAACGGCCACGGCTGCTGGCTAATACTCATGGCACCCGCCCAGGGTCGCTTTGGGTCACCTCGTGCCGTCTCAGTCGGCTGAGGGGGCTCGGGCTGAGGGGGCTCGGTTCTTTGTTGACACCGTGCTGTGCTTCTTGACTGGAGCGGGGAGAGACTGGCAGAGGAGTGAGACCCAGCAATGGTGCCCCCCCCCCCCCCCACAAAGTTTATCCATTTCCTGCTTGTCACAGAGGTCTGAGTCTGAGTCTGTACATCATGCAATGAGGAAGTTATGTGCTAGCTCAGTTATTGAGTCGCTCTTTTTAAAAAAAAAAAAAAAAACAGTACAATACAACAACCCCACCCTTTGTACTGCTGCCTCTTTGTTGTCAATCGGATTAAAAAAAAAAAAAAAGAAAAGAAAAAAGATCTGTCTACAGCGAAAAAAACAACAACCTCTGTATTGGGACAGGCCCTCAGGCGGAGCAGGTTCAGGAAGGAACCTCACATGCATCTCACCAAAGGAAAAGACCTTTCAGTGAGGGTGTGAGGGAGAGGGAGTGGGTGAGGGCGTAAAAAACCCAGGCTGCCAGGAGACTTTCTTAAGAGAGAAAAAGCAGTCTGGGTCTCTTTTGGACAGATAGCCCCCATACGCCTTTTTCAAAACTGCTGATAAAGTCTTCCAGAACGTTCTTTTTGTTCTTTTGCCTTTAGATTGAAGAACATGATGTTTTGGCTCTTGGGTGGCCTTCCTCCAAGTCTGACATCATAAGTCATTCAGTATCAGACATGATGCCGGCTGAGCGGGTGGGCGGTCATTGATAACAAGCAACGTTGCGTTTGGAACTCTACAATTGTGTTTGTTTTTATTGTACAGACTACAACCTGTCCTGACAGTGATCCTCTGGTCAGACTTAAAACCCAACTATCCAGACTGCACAGACATTATATTACATTACTGTCATTTAGCAGCTGCTGTTATCCAGAGAGACTTACACAGGTTACAAATTTACATGTTATTTGTACAGTTGGATTTTTACTGAGGCAACTATGGGTTAAGTACTTTGCCCAAGGGTACAGCAGCAGTGCCCCAGAGGGGAACTGAATCAGCAACCTTTCAGTTACAAGCCCTGCTCCTAACCACTACGCAGCACTGCCACTCCCCCTCCTAACACTGCGATAAAAGCTAGCAGTTTTGAAATTATTTAATCATGGAAGATCTGGTGGCATTTAAAGTTTTAGCGGTGTCACAAGCTCAGTGGTAAATGCGTTGAAGAGATACAGACTTACGGTGATGCAAACCTGGTGGCTAGAAATTGGTAGTGAGAGTTCAGGGCTGCGCACTCCCGTTACGACAGCATCTCCCACAATGCCACTTTCAAAGATGTCACTAATGAGTCTACGCGGCTAATTGTCTAACCGTATTGAATGGGCTCCCTGTACATTGTTTTGAACAAGAGAGATAAGAGTCTGCCATGTGAATTAACATAGACGTATGAATGTAAACCAACCAGCCTGACCAGTGGCAGGAGAAAGAAGCTGTCCGCTTGAAATATACGGTCCCCTCTGTGGAAAAGTACCGCAGAGACAGGGGGCTCAAGCTGCTCTGCAGTTCCTGTTTCATGTTCTCTGTTGTTTCTCTGCATGGAGCAACACGAGGCATTCCAGTGCTTTCATGTGCTCTTGCACAAGGGCTTTCAGGAACTCCGTGTGGAAATTGCTGTTTTTGTTGTCAGGCACCCTGATCCTGTTTTACTTGGAGAGCTCACTTTTTTTTTTTTAAACTCATCATGAGTATTTAGATTACTCATCGATACAGCTGGATATACAATAATCAAGCACGGTGCCTTGCGCAAAGAGACGATCACCTGCAATTCTTCCGCCCGTGTGTCCTCGTGATGTTTCCTTATGGGAAACATAGCTGCCCTTTCCTGAATTATTCCTTCTCAGTATTGGTGATCATGGCTGGTAAAAAAGAAATAAAGCTCTTCCTCTTCCTCTTCCTTTTGAGTGTTACACTGAGTGGCACCATTTCATTCTTAGGAAATGGAAATTTCGTAAAGGACCCTTGAATTACGCTGTGCAGAATTACGAAGAATTATGAAGAATCAGAGAGGAAGCAGGCACTACCTGTGATATTGTTCTCCTATGACTTCTCTCTACTCAGGTGTCAGTCACTTACAGCTCATACTAACCATAATCTTGACATCCCTTACAAAAAATTAGGGAAAAAATGTCAACATATGTGTAAAGAGCAAACTAAAAGTATTGGGAATATATTTATAGTAGATGTTTACTAATTAACAAACAAAAACTAATAAAAACTCACGCAGGTTGAGGTTGTGTAACAATCAAACTGGTCCAAACCACCAGTCACTACAACCAGAGTTGTAGTGAAAAAGTCTTTACAGAGAGCACAATTTGTGAAAATGAGATTCTGAAAGATTGGGTGGTGCATGTCTTCGAAACACGATTCAACATGTGCAAAGTGTGATGTCCTGGAAACTGCGTGATGGCCATTGATCGGCTGTGGTGCTCTCAGACTGCATGAAGGCAGTTGATTTGCTGTGGCATGCTTATCTCCTTGGCGATATGCCAGACCAGGTGCTTCCTCTCCGATGAAACTCAGCTTTCCTTACTGTTAATGTTACTGCCAGTCATTATCAATGCCTACAAAGCCAGCTTAGACAGGCGGTTCAACTGCAGGTGCAACTGTGGTCTGGACGCTTTTCGAGAACTGGAGGGAGAAGTGTGGACCCTCCGTTTACGGGAACTGAGAGAGAGCGACAGAGGAAAAAAAGCGAGACAGAGCTTCTGTTCTCATTAATCTCAGATTTCAGATATTATATCTCTGAGATCACGGTGCACAGCTGAACGCGAGGTTTTCCCTGTGTGCGTGGTCTCTGCGGACACACGGCACAGTGCTGAGTGCAGGGGTTTTGGGGTGCTCTGGGGCCTCGCTGTGATTGGCTCTAGTGCCGATTGTGGTCAGCGGTGCTCTGAAGCAGGTGTGTTTCCCAACACTGGTGTTTGCCTTTAACACAATTTACTGAATCCCAGGTAGAGACAGCGCTGAGAGCACCACACACAGCACACCTACTGTACCCATGTCCTGCTGGAGACACGCACGCACGCACGCAATCACGCACACACGCACACACACCTGCATGCACACACACACACACACACACACACCTGCATGCACACACACACACGCACACACCTGCATGCACATGCACACACAGGGTGACCATACGTCCTCTTTTTCCCAGACATGCCCTCTTTTTGGGACCTTTTCCTCCGGGGAAAAGAGGATGTATGGTCACCCTATGCACACACATACACAGAGGAACGCACTGGAATTTGCACATAGCCACAGTAGTAATGCCCCAGCTCGGAGCCGAAGCAGAGGCCTCTGGGTCACTAGCCCAGCCCTGTGCGCCCTGCACCACGCTGCTGCCCATCACACATTGGAGCAGAGAGCGGTATGCACAGCCGAATCGTAGCGAGCCGATGTCTTATTCCCCTGTCAGGAGCAGCACGTCACTGCCCTTATCTGCCTGCAGAATCTGCGCCTGTGGCCTCTCCGTAGTCATAACGATAAAGTTCAGGCCTACCACACGCTCTAGGGCTGCCTTTCCTATAATCGCAGTGATGAGAGGAAATCTGAACTCAGAGCAGCAGAGTCATGACTCCTCCACTCTGAGCAGCACCTGCTTCCGAGCCACCAGAGGGCTTCTCAGAGCTTCAGACGTTACAGGAGACTTGTTTCTGAAGCGCTCGACTGCTTTTTGGAGTAGTTCCTTTTAATTTCAGCCGGGTTTCCACTCCTATAGTAGCAGTGAAATGCAGCAAATAACCTGCTGATGAGCTCCTCTCAGAGCTCAACACTGACTTTGACTCCCCCTGATCACTATTTTGACTAATCGCCCAGTAACACACACTCACACGGACTCACACTCACACACAGACACATACACAAACACACGCAGACAATCACGCACTAATCGTTATGTATATGTTTTGATTTATATTGCATTATTAATTTAAAATAAGTGCATCATGTATGTATAGTTGCTTTTATTTGCATATTCTGTCAAGTACGTAATAGGGTTGTTGGTGCATGAAGTTATCTGCTAAATGATGTATAAGACTGATGGAATAGATACAAAAGTGTATAAATAATATGTAAATACAGGAATGAAAAGAACCCATGTGTACAGATCTGTAAGCTCTGACTGACATGCTTCATTGCATCCATGTCACAGATGTGAGAGAAGAGGCAGAGAGGCAGAGAAACCTTCGCGGAAATGGCGCAGATCTAATCACCATGAAGAACGCAAGTGACACCAATGTTCCCTTTCACGGGAGTGTCAGTAGGTAATTAAATATAAACGACCAATTAAAGAGTGACACTGATGACAGCATTCCAATGTGATTTGCCCAGCATCCTCTTGTGATGTCATAGACAGACAGTATTCCCATGTTGTGTCAGACAGTCAAAATTCCAATGTAATGTCCTATACTGCCTGCAGTATTATGGGATGTCATACACAGCTAGCACGTTCATGTGATGTCATACAGAACTAACTTCACATGGTTTGTACTTCATACACATTTGAGGTGAATTTAGTAAACATCTACACACAACTGCCATTTTCCATTGACTTACCAGGCTTGTCAGGCTACAAATCTAGGTGGAGGTTCATGCATTAATCAGGCATAATGAGGGTCTTCTCTCTTTCCAGGACTTCATACGAATCTTTCTCACTTCCTGGTTCCCCTTGGTTTTTCTATCTCAGAATCTCCACTGCCATGGAGATCCACACTCATCCCTCAGCTGAAGTATGCTTTTTAACCTGGTAGTCCAGGACCGCCTGCCTCTCTTTACAGCAAATTAACATGTCACACTAGAAGACCCCTTTCAGTAATGGTTGTATCGGAGAGAGAGCTCCAGCAGCCAGGGGCTGAGCTGGATTGGGAAGTTATCTGGGCCGATATTTTTTTTCCCATCATCTAAGAGTCTAGACCATTAACTGACAAGTTTCAAAATGGCACCACTTTTACCCCAGGGGATTGAAATGAAACCTGTAATTGACAAAGCTGGGGGGGGGGGGGGTGTGAAAGGTAACAAGCACCTAAGATTAAAACAAGGAGCAAAGCAGGAGACCCCTGCTTACGAGCAGGACAACAAACATTTTCAATCAGGCTGCTTTTGGGACTTTCTTATTCGCAATGAGGAAGTGCGGCTCACAGCGACAGGTGTGATTTCTGTGAATCAGGTGACGCTGTCCCAAACTGACCCCCTTTCTCCAGGCAGAGAGGGGGGAGACGCGGCGCACACACTTTCTCGTCAAAAGCGTCGCCCTATAAACAGGTTGAATGAGATGCATGATTTATGAGCCGATTGCGTCACAGCTTGACTCCGCCTCTGCTGCAGGTTACAGTACATTATTGTCATTTAGGAGACGCTGTAATCCAGAGTGACTTACACAGGTTACACTTCTAACATGTTATTTATTTATACAGCTGGATATTTACCGAGGCAATTCTGGGTTAAGTACCTTGCCCAGGCATACAGCAGCAGAGCCCCAGCTAGGAGAACTGAACCAGAAACCTTTCGGTTTCAAGCCCTGCTCCTCACCACTATGCCACACTGTTGGCCACACCGTGAACACTGATGGTGCAAACACTGGCAGCGTACCAGCCTGCATTTCGGGATGACGTGAATATGGGGTCACCTGACTTTGCCGAAGGAAACTGGGCATCGGATGTTTCCTTATTGGCCATTGTTTGTGTTCCACAGGAGGGCGTAAGGGCTGTAAAAGACAGCCAGCTCATAATAAAGACCTACTGACCTCCATACTACACAAAACTATCAATAAACACACTGCAGAAGGTGTTTATACAGCCATAAACAAACACAGCCATATACATATACTGCATTGCACGTATGACTCTATATCTGAACAAGACATACGCATGCATACACACACACACACACACACACACACAGTGACACCGTTACTGGTCAAATGGTTGCCCATGTGCACGCATATATACTCATTGCACTTTCAAGTCTTTCAAGTCCAGTTGAGAAACACGCACACACAGTCCTCTTGTGTAAACGTGTAACTAGTTCAAAAGTCTTACATAAAAATAAAAAAAGCCACAAAATAAAAATTGAGATTTCCAAGTCCACATGATAAAGAAGACAATATTTTTACATTTGCACAAAAGGACATAGTGAGTGTATTTTCTGGCCTAAATCAGCTTCTGACATCATGAGTCGTTCGGTCTCAGACAAGACTGGGGTGAGTGGGTGGGATGTTGTTGGTAACTGAAGACAAACTGAAAACAGCCGACCTCATAGAAGACCCTTCTGACGGGAAGATGTTATTTTTGTGTGGAAATAAAGTTTACATTTCTTCCCCAACAGAACTGCGGTAACAGCACTAAAGAATGTCTTTTCTTTTGCCTATTCCATTGGCTGTGTCTGTCCAACTGCAACCGCAGGGTTTGGTCTTCATAGGTGGGAGGGTGAGTGGGAAAGCTAAAATTCTTCCACTGTCCACGAATTCGTGGAACTGCACTCCCTCGGTGTGAACGTCACCTCAGAGAGGACAGTGCAGGGACACGTCTACCGGAGAGTCACTGCTTTTTGGAGGAGAGAGCGAGATACAAAGAGAAGTTATGGAGCTGGAGAGACGATGAGATGGACAGACAGAGAAGGAGGGATAGGGAAGGAGAGAGGGAAGGAGAGGGAAAGAGAGGGAAGGAGAAGAGAGGGATGGAGAGGGAAAGAGGGTGAAGGAGAGGTGAAGAGCAGGAGAGGGAAAGATGGAGAGGGGTAGAGAAGAAGAGAAGTTCAGAGACAGAAAGAGAGGCAAAAGGAGGGGGAGAGAAAGGATCAGAAACAGTGTGAGAGAGAGTGTGTGTATGAGAGAGAGAGAGAGAGAGAGTGAAGAAATAGAGAGTGAAGTAGAGGGAGCGGGGGATTCAGAGATGGAGGGGGGGGGGGGGCTGTCTTCTTCCTGGAACTCCACTCCAGCAGAGAGGTCTTGCTGGGGCTCCTTCATCAGTGCTGAGCTAAAGAGCATGCTGCCCCCCCCACTCCCCTGCCCCCATCTCCCTCCATCCAAGCCTCGTTCCAGGAAAGGAACCACTGGCGCCACGCTCACCACCAGACACACCCAGTCTGCGCAGAGGGAAGCACCAGTTTTAGTTAAAAATACAGTTTTCAGCGGAGACACCTGCCATTTGAAGCGGTCGGCGCAGGCATTTTTTTTTTCCCATTTGCCAGATATTCCCCTCACCAGCCCCGCCTCTCACACCTTGTGGGAGGTGTGACCTCTGACCCCTGCTCTTATCTCTGCGGTTATCTCTCAGGCCTGTCTGTGATGACACCTCTTGTGCCTTCAGGTCCCGGTTATTGTACCCTGCTTATCTCTTCCCGGCAGCTCTAAATGTGCTTTCATTCCATCTCCAAGCAGAGCCAACCTCCGTTTCCAAGAAATGACGGCGAGACGCCGCTTTATTGAATAAGAGCGGCTCGTTCGTCCTCGTTTGCTCCGTCGCCCGACGAGGGTGTGAGATTGAATTCCACGGCTGCCTTTTGTTCTGTTCCACAGAAACAGAATTAGTAGATTTGGCCCGGAGGTCTCTGAAGTGCATATGAAACATGTTACTGGATGCTCAGGCAGAGAGGCTGATGTTCTCATGCCACGGATTAAACCAAAGCAGCTTGCATTTAACAGATTTAATCAACTCCTCCTCCTGTCTGGGTGCCCAGCTGGCCAAAGCAGTGTCCGATCTAGATCCTCTGTATCTGTAGTGTTATTTCCCCTGCCTGCTATCAACAAATGCTTTCTTCATTTAAAAGAGCTCCCTGGGCTCACATTACCCTCAGGAGGAAAAAAAGGTCCTTTCGCGCATAACGGAAAGAACCATTTAAAATAGAGAAAACACAACTAACATGAAAAAGGTGTGGGGGAAAAAAAGCATTCTAATTGTTATATTGACGTCGACTGTCTGCTTCATCAGCAAAGCCTGATGATGCAGATCCTCTAAATGGATGCGAGAACCTCACAGTGACATCTCTGTTCAGTTGTTAAAATAGACCAGGATGTCCCCAGGGCAGAGAGTACATAGAAATATCCACGATGACCACAACGGTGTCAGCACGACAAACCTGCAGCAGTAATTGGCCCCGCCCACAGACACAACACGTACGCTTTGCGTGCAAACGCTCTGCGTCTCCCTGGGAGTCTCGATTCGAATCTCCCCTCAGTTTCCCACCTAGAAAACAGGATCTAGGAGCTTGGCAAGGATCAATGCTCTTGTTGCTGTTGTCTGCGTGTTATTCCACTTACTTTTGTAACAACTTCTGTAAAAAGCTGCTGACAAGGAAACGCTAGCAAAGCGTGATAAAGGAGAGAGGCCTGAAGAGGGTGTGATCTGAGAGAGTGGTGAGAGGTAGTTGAGGGAGACCCCTCTGTAACCCTGTGCAAAACAGACTCAGTGATTGAAGTGCTCAAGCCCCCCACCCTCGCTGAAAAACATTTGACCGCTTTGGCGTAAAAACCGCCGCTGTGCTGGCCTCCCGCGGGATCCCAGTCTTTCCCATAAACAGGGACGTGTGTTTGGGTCCCCATGGGGTTGCTTGTTTGTGGTGGACCGTTAGTGGCGGGGTTGTGTCCTTACCGCTAGCATTTCCAGGAAGGTTTGTTATATCAGGCACAAGGGCGGGGAAAAAGGGGGCGGCTCCTGCCAGAGGTCAAGGGTCGGCCGAATCCACCATACGCACAAGACGGGATTGGGGGGGGGCTCAGAGAGTGGGCGGAGGATTCGCACATTGAGCAGATGGGGTCTGTCTGAGGGGAGAGACAGACAGACGGGGTTAAGAAAGGTAGCAGCGTCACCCCAAGGGGCCGGGGGTACGAGAGGAGCCAAACTTAACTACCTGGAGGATGGGAGGGGCCAGTGCACCTGAGAGCCCCTAGACTTTTGACAGGATAATGAGCAGAGCTGTTTGGATTCATTAGGCCTTCTGTGCATGTTCTTACACAGATTGGAACAGGCTGCTCTCTCCAGCCCCCAAACAGGGAGACGGCGTCCCTGGACCCGCTCCAGGTGAACTTCCTATCCGCAGGGAGGGACTGGCTGAGAGGGGGGGTGGGGGGGGGGGTGGGGGGCAGGAAATGCCATGGGGAAAGGAGAGAGGGGCATTTTGGCACGCCTTCCTCTTTAAACAAAACACGCACTGCAATCAGCCGGCCTGGTGCGATTTCCGGCACGCTGCGTTCAGCGTGGGAATCCGTCAGCAGCCTCTCAGACCGGCAGGAACAGCACAGCGACAGCACGGACACACGAGTCGCAGCGGTGCATGCTGGGATATGGAGGGGGGGACAGTGCTACGTCTACTTTGAACAGCACGGCTGATTGGAGGATCACTGTTTATAGTGAAGCTGGATTCTAGAGCAGTGCATGGGAACCAGAGCGGAGGCGTCAGCGCTGACCTGAGGTCAGTCACAGGGGCGGGGCAGACACGGAGCACCTGCTGCAGCTGACCCAGCTGGCAGCCCTGACCGCAGAGATGCCAGGCGGCACTGCTGCAAGCTGCTGGGGTGGTGCCCGGCGTGTTCTTGGGCCAAAATCCCGGAGGAGGACACGAGGAATGGCAGTCCTGTCCCAGCGCCCAATGCCAGGAGTGTGCACGCATACCACACGCACCCCTGGGTGACCCCTCGGGTCCTCCTGCCTGAGTCAGCAATGTGGCCAGGTGGCAGAGGACACTGTCACTGCTACACCTCAGCCAGGGGTGCCCTCCTCTCACTGGACTCCCGGAGCCCAACGCTGCTGATCTTTCATTGTTACGTTTACATTCACATTTACATTTAATTATTTTGCAGACACTCCTATCCAGAGGACGTAGTCATGGTCATCTTGAGGAGACAGGGTGCTCGTCACGGTCACCTTGGGGATGAGACACTGGACTTCAACAAAAACTGGACACACACACACACATACACACAAAAGCTGTACCGTTCCGTTCTTAATTCCAGCTGACTGCAGACTGACACTGACCACTCCTCACATTGATTCACCACATACTTTTCTGCACAGCCCACACGGCTGTTTTTACAGGTCACTGACCTCTCGCAGGGGGGAGATATGATGTCATAAAGGACGGACAGAACAAGAGGTGCTACAGAGCTGCCGAAGCTTTGCGGAACACATTGGTACCATACGCACACACACACACACACACATGCACACACACGCACACACACGCACACACACGCACACACACACGCACACACACAGCCCCCCCCCATCCCCTGGGGTGTGACCGTGCTGCTCTCCTGCTGGGACTGTGAGGGTGGGTGGGGGTCCAGGGCTCGCTCGCTGGCGGCAGGACTCCAGCCAAAATACACACAAACAAGGGAGTCGCCCTGAACAAGCTGTGCCCAGCACAGGAACAGTGCAGAGCTACAGGACTGCCCTGAAACCACTGATCAAACACAGCTGCTCTCCTGCTGTATCTCCCTGGACACTACCACTGCTGGGCGGGTGATTTAGCGCTCATCTCTTTACAGAAAACAAACTACCAGCGGGATGCTCTGGTCTCTCTCCAAGCCTGCTCTCATTTAAACCTGCTCTTCTCTCACAAACCCCATCTCTTGCAGTCCTAATCCATCTCAGACCTGCTCTCTCTGAAAAGCTGCTGTCTTTGAAAAGCTGCTCTCTTTGAAATGCTGCTCTCTCTGAAAAGCTGCTCTTTGAAATGCTGCTCTCTTTCCGGTCCTGCTCCTTTTCAAACCTGCTCTCTTGCCAAACCTGGTCTGTATCAGACCTGGCCTCTCACAGTGCCGGATTCTCTTCCACACCTGTGTGTGTTTTTTCTGCCAGGTAAGCTGCACCTCTTGGGTACCGTGCCGAATCCACATGGTTAAGCTGATAACCTGATGCACGGCTGATCTTAAATTGCACAGAGCGTAAAACAGACTTTTTTCTGCCAATACCAGGGCCCAGACGGGCAGAGAAAGGCAACTCTTATAGCCGCAGCAGTGAAAAATATATGAGTCTCAGCACAAAGAGAGCGCATTCATCTAGGATATGAGGTAATGGGTTCCTGAAGCTCCGCCCCCCCACTGATGGACAGGCAGGCAGCCAAGGGCCCCCAGGGGCCCAGAAGGGCAGTTAAATACAAGAGCTCCGCCCATTGCTGCCAGCCCACAGGAACCCTATATGTATCCTAAAGACATCCGGGCGAGTCCAACAGAGCTTACCGGCACTGCTGAGGGTCAGGTTACAATGGTGTGTGCGTGTGCGTGCGTGTGTGTGTGTGTGTGTACGTGTCTGCGTGTGTGTGTGTGTGTACAGTATGTGTATATGTGTTTGGTGAATGAGTGTGTGTGTGTGTGTGTGTGTGTCTGCATGCATGTACATACAGTATATGTGTTCTTGTTTTAGGAGTTAAGTGTGTGTGTCCATATAAGAGTGGGTGTTTGTATGTGTGGATGTGGTGGATGGGCATGTACACAATATATGTGTATGCATGCTTTTATCTTCATTTATGTGTGTATGTAGTGCATGTGCTGTGTGTGCGCGTGTGTGTGCGTGTCTGTGTGTGTGTGAGTGTGTGTGCGTGTGTGCGCGTGTGTGTGTGCGTCTGTGTGTGTGTGTGAGTGTGTGTGTGCAGACATGCACAGGAAGAGCATTTTTCTCATATTTCTCCCTCCCTCTGCACACTACTGGCCCATTGCGAATTCTGTTCATGAGCTGAGGCAGATGAATGAGACAACGCCATCGCAGTGACACACAGCACTGTTACTGCTTAAACATTAACACGGCTTTGCACCTTCTCTCTCTCCCTTTCGCTCACTCCATCTCTTCCTCTCTTCCTCCCTCACACCCCTGCCTCTCTCCCTTCTCTCTCTCTCTCTCTCAGATTTCAGTTTCTCAGCACTTCAGTGGCATATAGCCACGTGACAGCGTTACCAAAACAGATGTAACAAAACAATGACAACAAACAAAGAATTCACGTCAGCTGAAGAAATACAGAGCAGCAGAATGGAATAATAAAAATAATAAAACAACAAAAAAATTTTATAAATCAGCAACAAATAAATCTTCTGTGAGCCGTCACCATCACGTCTGTAAGTGAGGACAATTGAGTGACCTCTCTCTCTCTCGCTCCAGTGCAGGTTACCGTCAGCTGACTGACATCAGAGAGCTATTTCTGGGATCTGTGGGAAGTGAAGCTCGGCTTATGCCAGTCCCACGCTTTATGCCAATATTGACAGGGAACGGCAATACGTAAATGAGACTTCCAGGATATAGAGAGAGACTGTGTGTGTGTGTGTGTGTGTGTGTGTGTGTGTGTGTGTGCGCTTGTTTGTGTGTCTTTGTGTATGTGTGGATGAGTGGGGGGTGGTGGCACAAAACAATGAGTGCAAAAAAGTCAGCACAAAAAAAAAAAAAATCAGTCCTTTCTTTTCATGGATGTCTATTTTTAGCAATGGTGTGACATTCCAGGTAAAACACCACTTAACATTCCCCCCACATGTTTAAGTGTTGTAGCAATGAGGGGCACTGTCTAGGGCAGGCACAACCCTATTGACCAAACTCATTTTCGGTGACCTCTGACCTGTGAGCTCCTCCCTGTCCCGACCCTATAGACCTGGTTCACACCTCTCAGCTGTGGTCCTACTGTGTAAGAGACCAGTAGAAATTAAATCAGCTGGAAAAAATATACCTTAGATTTCATTTACAGACTGCTACTACGGGTGCTCTGGAAACCTGTATGTTATCCGTGTCATAATAGGGACAGTTGCAGAAGGGATTTCAGGTGGTGGTAGAGGTAGTGATTATGTCACCTGACCAGAGGGGTGTGGGTTCAAAGCCTGGGGGGAGGTTTGTGCCTTCACTGCCACCCTTTTTGGGAAATGCTCCTCATGTTAAAAGGGGGGAAGGGGATAACATGTAAAAATTGTAACCTATATAATTCGCTCTGGATAAGAGCGTCTGCTTAATGACAATAATGTAATGTAATACTTCAGTCTCACACTGTCGTAACTCCATTCTAACACTGAACTTTGATGAAGCTTGCATGCCAGAGAAGGATTCTTCCTCATTGCTGTTATTTTTTTATGACTTTATGACAGATAACAGTCAAGAGTAAAATCACACGCTGCCCGTTTTTGGTTTGATCAGGTTCTACACCGCGGCAGCTGCCTGGTGTCTGAGATGCTCTGTGAAAGGGGCAATAACAGATCAACGCCTTCCTCCTCCGTTCGCGAAGCGTTCACACCTCCCTCTCACTTCAAAAACAACTGCGCTCTCTCTTCCTCCTGTGGTCTCGCTTTCAGGTAATTACGGGATCACCCGTTACAGGAAAGCTTGAATAAACAAACGCGTAACTGCTGTCACTCTGGAACAACTGAGGCCACTCGCCACAGAGAGCTGCATGCCTGCGGTCAGGCGGTGTGGAATTCAACACCTCTGCCAGAACTAAGACAATGGATGCTATAAATAGGCATAGATGGAATAGCCTGCAACACACACGGCTCATTTATATTTATGCTTAATACGCATGAAACAGCATTATCTGGTATGCCGGTATTATCCATGACTTCATAGCACAGGGTTGCACAAAAACAGATGCCTACAGGCTTCATACTGAGATAAAAATATTCGGTATAACAATGAGGCTTGTCTGCAGAGCTGGGAGAAATACATCCTCATTTATAAGCTGTATGTGAGGGCAGCCACCGTGTCTGGAGAAAACTGTGCTCTGGACTGAGATAATATATGCACAGAGGCCGAGCAATCAGAAGCAGCAGACAATGCACCTGGCAAATCAGAATGCATTCTGCACGTCTTATTGTAGGTCAAGCTTTGTTTGACTGCCTCATGATTTGTTGGGAAAAAGTGAGGTAGCAGGCAGAGTTTCTCTCTGCAATTAGATATGGTCCATACATTCCTATTTCTGTTATGCACACAGTAGTTATGGGGTGTTATTGCATGTACAGTTTGCTTAACTAGGCTGTTACAATATTCAATATATGAATATTGAATACTTATTAACTAATAAAGAGCTGGGTCACCTTTTTGGAGCTGTTTTAGTGGTATATCCGACTGTTCTTCAAGAGGGAAAGCCTTCAGTTCCTTGACAGATGAAGGAGATGCAAATATATTCTGCACTCACATAAAGGTTCACTGGTTCACTGCTCACATAAAGGTTCACTGGTTCACTGCTCACATAAAGGTTCACTGATGTTTAGACCCGGCAATTGAGGAGACCATGGAAGGCGTTTGACTTCATCCCAGTGTTGATGAAACCACTGTTGAATCTGTTTATTGGTGTGTATGGGGACATTATTTTCCTGGAATATGTGAACATTGTGAGGAAGCGATGCTTGCACCATGTGCTGCACCTGGTTGCCTAAAATGGCTTTGTATTGCTTGGCTGTAATTCTACCACGCAGCTCCAACCAGACCCAATGGCTCCTACGACACAGCTACTCATACCACAACAGGTCCACCTCAATGTTTAAGAGCTGGGAACAGGCGATGTGGTTTGATGTGGCTTCCTTTGCCTTTCTCTAAACATAAACCCGGTCAGATGTAGGACAAAAGAAAAAGATGACTCATCGGGGCATATTACTGTCTTCTGAGTCCAGTTTTTGAGCTCATTACACCAGGTTATGCTTTGTTGCGTGTTGGGCGTTGTTACAAGTGGTTTCTGAATGGCAGCTCGACCATAATTATCAAGGTTTGTGAAGCTCACAATGTACAGTTTTTGGTAAGACTGGGTCACGGATGTGTAGATTCAGTTCTGTGGTAATTTTTGAGGCCTTTGTTTTGTGTTTTTAGCAACTGGCCTGTTAAGTGTCCATCTAGCCTGTCAGTGAGTTTTGACTTGTAACCACAGTTCCTCTTTCCTGATGCAGTTTTTCTTTGTGATGATTTTCGACACTGTTCCCCCTGACGCATTAAATATTTTATCCCACTTTTTGACAGACATGCATGCAATTTGAGCACCAAATATCTGAACCCTTTCAAAATCAGTTTGATCTCACATATTGCTTTACAAACTCATATTAAAGTATTGGATTTAAAATATCTTTTATTACAGAAATATTCCGGTAATTAGTTTTGACATATGAATATAATACGATACACATGTGTAGACTCCTTTTTAACTGTGATTTAGTTACTTCAAATTTCAGTCCTTTTTCGCATGCATTTTCATTATTTTGCCCACTCCCTGCATAGTTCTATTTTTATCATTTTTAAAATTAACTATAATGTCCTCCTCGTATTAGTACCTATTAGCACTGATGGTACAGTAATTAGCTGATGTGTGTGGCTTCCTGGTGATCATCACCGATAACTCCAGAGCTTCCCGTGGGGCGGGGATAGCAGCCCTGCCCAGCTCTCAGTCTGTACTGTGGTTCTCTTATCATTCTGTGGAACCTCTGAACACACGCAGCGGATGGGGGGGTTGGGGGGGGAGACAAAGCCCCCTGTTCTCCTCTGTTCATTCAGAAAATAGTCATCTCAGCTCGGCTCTGTCACCGTGAGACTCGGGAGGTCACCCCACAATACCCCCCCCCCGTCCCCCCCCCGCCCCCCAATCCCTCCTGTCCCCCATCCCCCCTGGGAATCGGCCGCTGTGGTTAAAATGGAGAATGTGCACAATGTACAGAGGCAAATTCAGAACCCCCCCCACAAATAAAGATAAAAAAATGTTTCAGAGGTGACTGGAAACTTGCCCTGCCTTATTTCCTCAAATTAGACTGGCCTGTTGACGCCATATTCAAGGAGGAAGTGCTGAAGCTTATTGTTGATTCATGGTGTGGGAGGATGAACACAGTGCTCTTTTTCTGTAGGGGGGGGGGGGGGGGGGGGGGTCTGAGATTTTCCAAACAGTGACACACAGGAACGAATTCTCAGATCTGAGCCTGGGACTGGGTGACTCCTGGGAGTCATGGTTTGCGATCTGATAGTCCCATTACAGACGTTTCGCACAGACGCGGGAACTCCACGCGTTGCTTGCCTTTATCAGAACAGATTCCCAGCAGGAGTGAGACGGCCTAACCAGACGCTCTGCTATCTGGAAGGTCCCATCACTCCAGGACACGGAGCACCCCAACAAATCCCCGAATCACATCGCTGCATCACTTCAGCGCATCTACTGTGTCATCTCAGTGTGGTCATCTCTATCAGTGCTCAGATCATTGTCTGGTCCTGGGCCCAATGGGTTGGGAAATAGTCAAGATTTCCCACAAAATTCAAAACCTCAGCTTCAGATACTGACATACGGAGCCACAGAAACTGTAGACTGGCCAACACAAGGTGCACCTGCCAGAGCAGCCTGAGATTTAACATGTTTCACACACACTAGAGTAAAATGAAGCCAGCACACAAGGAGACAGTGTTATCCGTAGGGACCTACAAAGCAAGAGCACAAAAGTGCCCCTGTGAAGCCCAGCACACACAGGAAGAGATGAAGTGAAGACAGACCACGGAATGTTAATGAAATTCGGCCACTTGCAGCAATGTCAGGCGAAATGACAGTTGGTGACGTGAAGTGGGATGGTTCCGAGTTAAACTAATCTCCACTTTGAGGCGATGCGATTGAGGCGACTACCAATGGGAGCGAAGGATACCGTTGACTGACAGATGATGACAACACTGAGTTCCCCAAACTTTTACCACGAGGAGACAACGTCCACAACTTTGGTTCCTATCACTTCAACCACGCCAAAATGGAAGAGCAGCTCGTGTTTGCCGGTCTCCAACAAGCCGTTTGGCCAGTCATTGTCCTTTATAAAGATTTATCTGATTTTTGATAGGAAGAATGCAGTAAGTCAGTTTCTTGCTGCAAGGCAAGTGATATAACCAGCCACTGTGCTAACTAGATATCTCAACAGTTAACTTACCAGACAGCCTAAAATGTGCCTTAACAAAGCGTTATAGAAACCAGAAAAAGTTATGGCTTTTATCTATAAAGTGCTTGTTTCACTATATCTACTGCTTGTTTCACTGGGAAACATTTGGGGTGGGAAATATACAAGAGGAATACCTAGGTAACCAGAGCCTGGAATGTCCACTAGCGACCAACTGTCAGCTACAAAGCGATGAGCGACGAGCGAATCGCTTTATATGTGGACGGGCCTTAAAAGTCAAAGCACTAACTGTAAACATTCAACAACCACTGTGCACTATGTGCAAAACAATATTACCTTTAACAGCTACATTGGTCAGGTTAGGCTGAGGTGCACAAAAGGTGTATACACAGCGGCCTAGACCAAACAGCTCCACCCGGTGTAGGGTTCACGAGACCTGCGTTTCCCATCACCGCTCGGAATGATGTGAAGAAAAGCAAAGATGAGAAAAACAAAGAACAGCAAAGACAGGAGAGACAATACTGCGCTGTAAAGATCCTGCCAGACGTGGATCAGGCAGGCAGATGCTCCTGGCACTGGGACACAGTGGCTGTGGCCAACAGGTGCCCTATTAAAGGCTCAGGGAATTACAGCAATGTGGAAGATAAGGCCTTGAATCTTGGCAGGTCTGCTCCAATTATACACCCCCCCCCCTCACCTTCCATGCCAAAGAAATGTGATATACTAATGCAATATCCAATGGCCTCACCTCTAATATAGACCCATATAATTGTTTATTGTAAGTATGACTTGCAGATCTTGCATGTTACAAATATTTACTGAAGTAATTCGGGCAAAGGCAAAAGGCATCACTGACAATACTCTAACTTAAGATGAATACGCAGCTCTAAAGTTATGAGGTCAGTTACACATATAACTCAGTCTTCAAACAAACCAAATTTATTTGAGATTTATTTGAGATTTGAGAGCATTCTACAGCCAGGTTCTCGCAATGCGCTGTACAGATTTCCCAGAGAGAATAATAAAACAAAAAAAAACAGAAAAACCCCATGGTCACAATCTGGAAAAACTGAAAATTGTTCCCTGACCACTTGCAAAGAGACAATCGAGTGAAATTCCTGAAAAATATTGAAATACAAAAATAAATACTCCGCACACAAATGCATTGAAGTCCATGTAAATATAAATTTTCAGAAAGGGGTTTCAGCAGACTTTTGGTGGTTTTGGAGATGATTGGCAGGGAGCTACAGGGGCAACTCTCCATTCGTAGGGTGGTTTTTCGCGATAACCCCCGTGGCCTGTGGGTGCAGGGCAGCTCAGAACCACCAGCATTAGGTGAACGTGAGTCTAATGAAATCCCTGGGCTTCAGAAAACACACAGCTGTGTAAATAAGCTGCGCGTGTCACCCTCAAAAGGGTGACCCTAGCTGTTCAAAAGAACCGTGAGGGGGGAAACAAAAATGCCAGATCTGGACCTTGGCACTTCATAATTATGAGCATATGTATGTGTATACACATGTAATATAAGCTCAGCTGAGTTCAATACCACACAAATATTTTTTCTCACAACAGCTTTGTTTTCCTTTCTTTTTTATGGGGGGATCTGAGTGGTAAATCTCACACTCATCCCTTTATCTGTTTTACACAACAGAGGAATTTACAGGAACTTTTTTTCACCAATCATGGACCTCTGAGTCAGAGCCGGGAAATGAAAGGGCGGGTGTGGGGTGGGTGGTTATAACTGGCTCCCAATTTTCCACAAATCCCCCCCCCCCCCCCCCCCACCCCACAACATGTTGAGGGAGACCATGTATAGACAGCTCTGGAGGAGAAAGTAATACCTGGAAACTTGAAAAATGCTGAAATTTGCATTTCATGCCAACTGAATCACACACTCCATATTCTCCCTGCAAGCAGCTCTGTGGCTTCAGCAGCTGTAGTGAGTGTGAAAGACCAGCTAAGGCTTGTCCACTTTGGCACAGTGTGTGTATGCGTTTGTGTGTGTGTGAGTGTGTGTGTGAGTGTGTGTATGTGTGAGTGTGCATGCGTGGATGTATGTGGAGGCCTGTGGTTTTTAACTCACGGGTTACCTGATCCACAAGCTGTGAGGGCCTGAACTATTACATTCTCTCGGCAACACATGTCCTGCCAGAGACAATTAAAAAAAAAACAACGACTTTTGGGAAAGGGAGGGGTGTGCTTTCTTAGTCTGGAGTCAAAGATAAAGGGCGCATTGAAACCTTCCGCCTGACTGAATGTCAATGTTCTCTCGCTGCAGCTTTATCACCATGAGCAAGCGGGAACAGTCTCTGCAGTATACAGGCCATAGATTTAACATCACAAGGGAATAGTCTCTGCAGTATACAGGCCATAGATTTAACATCACAAGGGAATAGTCTCTGCAGTATACAGGCCATAGATTTAACACCACAAAGGAACATTCTCCACACTTTTAAAAAAGTACAGGAGGTTTTTGCTTTCCTTAAAAAAATAAATATTCACAACATAGGACCCCATACACTATTATTTATTAATGTGTTAATTCATTTATTGCTCATTTGAATTCTCTTTGAAGTGTCTTACACGACATCAGGAAACACTATGCAAAATATCCACCTATACAGCAACACAGGTCGCGTTGAACTAATCGAAATGAAGCCCCTAAGTGTAGAAAGACTGCTTTAAATTGCGATGGCTAGCCGGCGGCTGTCCGTGCAACTGAAAAACAACAGTGCCGTTCGGACGCTGGTGCAGAGCACATGGCCGATGGGTTTCTCTGCACAGGAAGCCTAATAATGGGCTGCAGAGCTGCACATTTTTGCAGGACCCCTGTTCCCTGTTCCCTCTCCTGTCGACCAATGACAGGGCCTGTGGTACAGATTGTTCTTGCCGGGATGGGGAACAGACAGAGAAACAACAAAAAGACCCAGCTACTGCACAGGCACTGACTGTGCATTTTTTTAGACGTGCGCATCGCAGCCCGGGAGCCTGTCTGCCCGTAGGGAGGTCAGAGCTGCTCGAAGGCACCATCCCGTCTTTCCAGATGTGGCAAACTTCTCAGGCAACACCACCCCTCCCCCCCGACCAAGTTCCCAGGCCGCTGTGACACCCCCCCCTCCCCCCCCCCCCAAAGGGACTGCACACGGTCCATCTGCGTGTGACTGCGATGACGGCGTGGGTTTTCAGAAAATGAGAGGAATTCAAACGGGGCCTCGGCTGCCCCTCTCTGAGTCACGCGGTGAAGCTCTCTCTGCAGCTGGCTACCTCGGGCCACAGCACAGCAGGCACGGCCTACGGTACACTACATCGCTGCCATTTAGCACACGCTCTCACTGACAGGTTACAGTTCTTACATGTTATCCGTTTACACAGCTGGATATTTACTGAGACAATTCTGGCTTAAGTGCCTTGCCCAAGGGAAAAGCAGCAGTGTCCAAGTGGAGAATCGAACCAGCAACCTTTTGGTTATGAGCGCTGCTCCTTACCACTATGGTACCCTGCAGCCCCATGGGCCGAGCCCCCCTGGGCCCGGTGCGCTGTGGCTCAGGATGGCTTTGTGAGGCATGACGTGGCACCAGAAGGTTTCCTCTTTGCGTGTCTTTGTGTGTCCCCCTAATGCGTCCACCTGTCTTTAATAACCACGCGGTTTTGGCCTCGCCCTCGCTTGGCTGGCGTTGGATGCTGGCGGTCGATGAGCAGAGAGAGCACACATAGGCAGGTAATGCAGCTGGCATGCATGGCTGCTGCGACCGCTGAGGATAATGATGAACATTAAGCTCTCTCCAATCCCCCCGTCTCCTGGTTTATGAGTAAGAGGAAACATCGCAGGGAGGTGGTTTAGGGGTATGCGTGCGCATGCTGTGTGCATGGCCTGCACGCCAGTGGGACTTGGACACGTTCCTGACGGGAAAGATGTCTCTGCCTGGCGCTATGGGGGTGCTTATGGACCTCAGCAGGTCACATCCTATGTGTATGTGAAGCATGTATCAACAGGAGTGCTGGTGGGGGGAAAAAAAGAGGTTCTTCATCCCAAAACCAACTTAACTGGTTAGTAAAAATATGGCACAAACATTTGTGGATAACCCAGCTATTCCTGCAAAAACTGAAGGGGAAAATCATTTTAACTTTAATTTTCAGTATTCCCAAGACTGAACAGTGTTTTGAAAACTATGGAACAGTCATAGTGGCTGTCCTGACCAATCAGATTTATCTCTGTGTGCACTTTATAAAGCAGAACACACAAGCCTCGCGGGTGCACGCATGAATGCACACACAGACGCACTGACATTCTTATCCGCAGGAAATATCTAGAACACTTTTACATCGATTCAGTAGGGACTTCCTTGCTATTATCTTTTGCATCTGCTCAACAGGGACTCGGTTAGCTATAGCTATCTTTTGTTTGAGCTCAGTATTGACTTAGTTCCAGTTACAGGAAAGATGTCTGTGAGACATAAATACTAGCAAGGTGGGGAGTGATCGCAGTCATACCAGCACCTGCGTTTCACACAGTGCATTTGGCACTCCTTTTACAGACACTGTTTGCACGTGATCCTGAATGACATTCGCATTTCTATTCAAGCAAAATACAAAAGCGGTGTGCAGTACAAAGTCGACTGTGCATATCTGGGCAACCAACCTAAAATGGATCGCAAGCTATCGTGCAATAGCAAAACTAGTTAGCTGTCATAGATTATGATGAAGCGAGAATCATGACCCATCAGCTGAACAATCAAATACAACTCAATCGGCGTGTGATAAAATCTGTCAGATATTCGCCAAAAAACAAAACAAACTAACAAAAAAAAAAAAAAAAAAAATCACACAGCCAAGAGTAGCCAGCCTACTAGGAGAACAGCCAAACATACTGATCTGAGCCCAGGCTCGGTAGATCAAAACGGCGGTTTGCGATTTGCCCGAGGTAAATATGAAAGAGAGAAAACACTAAGACCATTTAACTCCTGTAATAAAAGTTTGAAAATGCGTTATGAAATTAAACATTAAACATACAAACAAGAAAGCGAATTATTATTACTGGTCTGCTGTGATACATTTGAGATTTACTGTTTTTTTTTCAGATGAGCAACGTGACTGCAAATTAAGCACGCTTGTTTTAATTCACTGACCACAATGCAATTAACGGGATATACGTACAAAACTAGGGGGACTACATTTTAATTATGTATCCCATCAACCTGTAACAACTCGGGAGCGCCCTCTATTGGACAAGAGAAGGCATGATAACAGTTCCTCCTCCACCAGTACCCCCCCCCCCCCGCCCGCCGCCGCTCTCGTCTTGCTTAGAATATGTGCATAACTTACGTGTGAAAATTCAATATATTCATTGTAGCCAATTAATTCCCCAAGAAAAAAAAAGCACCTAACCAAAAGGCAAATTTTAAAAATATAAATATATTATGGTATATACCGCATAAAAAATAAATAAAATGAATATATATTTCGTGGCATTCTATTCTTGTTTTAATTTCCTCTCATTATTATTATTATGGTGATGATAATTATTTCTATTATTATTATCTTAAAACGTTGCTGTTTAGATAATCATCGTCTCCAAACAGCGTCGTAAACAGGTTCATAACACTATTTTCACCTTGTTTCGAAGAATAGGGTGGGGGAGGAGAGAACAAGGAATCATCCCGTAAAAAAAAGAGGAAGAAAAAAAAAGTCATCATTACTTGTGGGCTATCTGCCAAGTGGCTTGCGTGTGCATGCATGCGAGTGTTTATACGACAAGATTTCTTTGACTCTTACCAGAAGCGCCCAGTTTCTCTGTTACTGGAAAAACCTCGGGGGTGGAGCCTAGACTCCGCACGTTATGAACTCCGCTCACCCGGGCGGCTGTGGCATTATCGCGGCCGCCTGCTGACGGAGCGCCGTGCTCAGTGCGCGTAGCGTTAGCTGGACTGAAGTGTCGCTGCTCTCGCAGGACTACGGTCGCTCACGACCCCTGCGTCCTCTGCTCAGCGGGTCTGCACTGCGCGACACGCAGCGACCCCGTCCAAGGACGTCCGCTGGGATTCAGTTCAACGATTTGCGTGAAGGAAGAAATCAGTGGGATTTACAGAGAAAAAACAAAGTTCCGAGATATAGGGAAAGAAATCAAGGCTTGAAGGTAATTATCGACCTGGCTTGTCCGTTTGATTATGCGGGTCCGCGTATGACAAACATAGCTAGCTGTCAAGCAGATACTGTACGTCTAAAGACAGCTCCTTGCTAATATGGTGCAGTTTGCATCTTTCAATTAACACATCAAAATTAGTAAATATACCGATGATCCGCTGACTTTCTGGCTGCTGTACTTCCCTGGAACATGCGTTCAAGGTAGTTTTCAAACACCGCCGTCGCATATGTGTGTATCAGAAGGACGTTTTAAAGCGACAGCGCAATGCATAATTTAAGTATTTGCTCGACAACGGAAATATGTTTAGAAAATTATTCGGCCGTTCGTTTCTAAGCACGTTTTAGTTTTGGCTTATTCACCGAGCCGAAATGACTGCTGAACCTCGGTCGAAAATAACTGTGAAGTTACAGACCTCAGCGGGACGTGTCGAGGGGGAAGAGGGCCCCTTCCTCGGGGAGGGTCATTTTATCCCGGATTAGACTTCCAGTTATAGCCCGAACAATGATTTACCGGCACTGGTGAGGGCTTGCGAGTCATTTGCACGGCTCCGCTAGCGACGTCTCCGCTCCGGACGAACAATTCAGCATTATTCAGCGGGGAGGGGGTATATTTTACAGTGTAACTAGAGAAAGGAAACGCTTGTTTTATGATGAATTAAATTATACAAAAAAACCTCAGCTTTCACAAACCGTTTCTGAAAGCCCCAAGGATCGAAGAGTATCGGATTCATTTGTTGGCTCTAAGTAGAATTTGTTTGAACTGGCTATAAATAAACTTTCGATTGCGTCTTTGATGATGCGACTTCGGCTCGAAAAAGGATACCACGTTACAGTCTGGGAAATTTGTATATCTCTGCTGCGCTTTATTCCACACATTTCAAAACTGAAAACGGCCAAGAACAACTTACTGAGTTCAGATCTCTTTTTTTCACCTGTGACGAAAAAAAAATACCCTTCCAATAATTTTCTTCAATCTCCAGTGAAGATCTGTGATGCTAATATTCCTCTCTCCCCTCCACAGCTGCCTCCAGGCCAGGTGACACAGACTACACTTCTGGGTGTTCTTTTGGAACATCCCCGTCTGTGCTCTGACCCGATCCGCGACTCCTCTTTTCTGGACTCTGTGTGGCGCTGGCCAGGTAGTTCAAGGCGCTTGTGCAGCGCCATGGTAACCCACAGCAAGTTTGACTCCGCGATGAGCAGCTGCCCGTTGGACGCCAGCATGCGGCTGCCGCCTCACCGCTACAAGACCTTCAGCTCCAAGCTGCAGCACCAGCTGATCCTGACGGCCGTGCGCAAACTGCAGGAGAGCTGCTTCTACTGGGGCACCATCACCGGCAAGGAGGCCAACGGCCTGCTGAGCGCCGAGCCCGCCGGCACCTTCCTGATCCGCGACAGCTCTGACAACCGCCACTTCTTCACCCTCAGCGTGAAGACGGCATCCGGCACCAAGAACCTGCGCATCCAGTGCGACAGCTGCTCCTTCTTCCTGCAGACCGACCCCAAGAGCGCCCAGGCCGTGCCCCGCTTCGACTGCGTGCTCAAGCTGGTGCAGCACTACATGGCGCCCAAGGCCGGCTCGCCCGGCTCGCCCGGCGGGAACGCCCCCCGTGCCGCCTACTTCATCCACTCGGGCGGGGAGAAGGTCCCGCTGGAGCTGGTGAGGCCGCTATCCTGCAGGATGTCCTCTCTGCAACACCTCTGCCGCAAGACGGTCAACGGCCACACGGACGTCTCGGGCAAGAGGGACCAGCTGCCTCACACGCTCAAGGAGTTCCTCCAGGAGTATGACGCCCCCATCTAGGGGGGACCTGCCCCCGACCCGTTGCCGTGACGATCGGAGCCAAAAAACACAGCAAGGCGGTCTCAGAGGGGACCCGTTCTGCTCGGGGAGGGAGAACGGTCTGGTCGAAGTGTGGACTCTTTCTGCTTGGGATGGGGGGGGGACCTGTTCTGATGTCATGTGTTCATGGACAGAATCGAGTTTTTTTTGGGGGGGTTTTGGATGACGGTCCTTCCTCCAGGAGGAGACATGCCAGCCCTGAGGATGGGGGCTGGCGTTGCCATGGGAACGGATCAGCAGTGGCCAGGGGACCTTGAAGATGCTTATGCGCGGGTCTCCAGGTAGCAGGACAGAGATGGTGGAGGTGGCGGTGGCCCGACGTCAGCTCTGGGGAGCGGAGACGATTGGAAGGGGAACAAGCTCGCAGTGGCACGGGACAGGTGGCTTCCGAGCCCGCCCGGCTCGGAGCAGCCCATCTCTCTGAAAAGGATCAAATCCCACGGCAGTGTGCTGCTATTAGCTGCAGCTGTGTTAATCAGAAGAGACTCTTTTTTTCGTCTGGTGTTAATCAGCCCTCCTCTGACTGTTCCAGTAGTCCAGCCGCTCTGTGAACGGAGTGAACCCCCGAACCCCCACCCCCCTCCCGGGTCAGACTGTCTGCAATGACTTGAACGTTTCCACTGCTGCTAGCCAAACGCAAAGGCATTCTGTGTGAGGAGCCCAGAGCTTTGCCAGACTCAGCAAAGCCTCAGTGTTCATCTGTGACTGCACATTCGGTCCTCGGCCGGCGTTTGAAACATGGCCTTGCCTGCCCTTTGAAAGAATAAAGACTGGAAGTATTAGAGGCTGGGGGGGCAGGGGAGGGGGGGCATGTCTTACACGATACTTTAATTTCTGCCTCAGCACTGCCAGTAAATTGCCCTCTGAGCGGGAAACCGGGACACAGTTGAGTGGAAACTCACAGCGGCTGCTAAAGTAAACATTAGTGTCTTTCGTGGAAAAAAAATAGAAGAGGCAAAAAAAAAAAACCAGGATCGACCAGACAGAGAGCTGCATGACATCAGGAAATGAACTGTGAACTCAAACAAAAGGAAAAAAAAACCAAAATAAAACAAAGTGAGCTGGACATTGCACGAGAACAGCAGGGTTTAGATCAGACTTGTCAAAACCTGCCACCCCAATCAAACTATGTCTGATTTAAACCTGTAACCTCCAATAAGATAGAGTTCTGTTGCTTTGGAATTAGTACAGATTTACTCACTGGCCAATCACAGGTGTCCATTCCTGCAGAAGTCCATCTGCTCCTGTCCCAGTTCTCGAAAAGACTGCATGATTCGTGGAACAGAGAGGGTGCTCACTCCTGTTTTTTTTTTTTGTATTCCATGTAAACTGCTGAAGAAAACAAACTGTCTTTTCCTGAGAGTGTAGCGGCCCTTTTTTAAGGCGAAGCCTGGCTCTGAACCCTCAGTGCTTCAGAGGAGAGCAGATCCTGTCAGCTCGCATCTCGCATTGAGTGGGAAACCTGCACGAATGTTGGCAGCGGTTTTTCCATGAGAGGGATGCGAGACTCTTCTAAATGAATGTAAGGATAAAAAGGGGAATCACTCCTCTCTCTCTGGGAGGGTCCATGATTCCAACTGTTGTATTTTGTTTTTTTTTTTTTTAAAGACCATGTTTGTGTATACGAAAAACAAACCAGAGAACATGTCTTTTTGTGTCTTTTATAAAGATATTTTGTAATATTTTAATATTTGGCCAGGTGACTGGTTGTAAAAGCTTGAAGATGTGAAGAAAACAACAAAACAAAACAAACAAATAAAAAAGTCTTTGCACATATTTATATTTATAAGACATTTCAATAATTTATATTAAAGAGCACTATTTTTACAAAATTAAACCTGCCTTGTGTGTGATTTTTTTCCTTCTTTAAAACATGATCATAATGAGATGTACTAAATCAATTTGACATATTGTACAAAAAGCACATCACAAACCACTAGGATCTCTGAGCTTTGACTGGACGCCCCACAATATGACATTTATGTACTAGTTCAAGCAGAGGAAAAAGCTGTATAATCCGAAAAGAAGGTCCTATTTTTTCTTAACGTTCTTCATAACGCGCAAGGTAATTTTTCATGTTTTATATTGATTGGATGTACTTTCATGAGAACCACACTTGAAGTAAGACATGAAAACAACTCGTACGTTCAAACATCCCGTTATAACACTGATGGAAACGGATGCAGCAGCTCTTTCTCTCTCGCGTCACCAGCACTGTCAGGGTGTGCTCAGGGTCTTTCTTTAGCTTCGGCACTTTTACTTTTCAGAAGCGTTCTTCTTGATCCCATGCCAGGGAAATCTGTCTGATGATTCCCAGCTGTGAGGTTGCATTTGCTTTCTCTGTCTGTCTTCTCTCTCTCAGTCTCTGATTCTCTCTCTCTCTCAGTCTCTGATTCTCTCTCTCTCTCAGTCTCTGATTCTCTCCCTCTCTCAGTCTCATTCTCTCTCTCTCTCAGTCTCTGATTCTCTCTCTCTCTCTCTGTCTCTGATTCTCTCTCTCTCTCTGTCTCTGATTCTCTCTCTCTCTCAGTCTCTGATTCTCTCTCTCTCTCAGTCTCTGATTCTCTCTCTCTCTCAGTCTCTGATTCTCTCTCTCTCTCAGTCTCTGATTCTCTCTCTCTCTCAGTCTCTGTCTTCTCTCTCTCTCAGTCTCTGATTCTCTCTCTCAGTCTCTGATTCTCTCTCTCAGTCTCTGATTCTCTCTCTCTCTCTGTCATCCCCCTGTCCGTATCCCTCTGTACCCCTGACTGTTCATCACTGGGGCCTACTGAAGCTCCAGCCTCTCAGTCCAGCTCAATTCGAGCTTAAAATGCACTTTGCTGGCATGAGTCCATCACACACAGCACACCGCACATGTCCCGCTGAAGTTTATCAGGCTCCGGTACCTCTCCCTCTCCCTCTCTCTCTCTCTCCCTCTCTCTCTCCCTCTCTCTCTCCCTCTCCCAATTAGCAGAGGCCCTCGGTGGCAGCAAGAGCGGGTTTCCGTGGAAACCCTGAGCCTCCTGTCAGAGCGGTGAGGAGTGGAACGTGTGCGGGCCCCCGAAGGCCCGCTGCTTCCTGTGTTTGTTCGCACACCTGCAGAAGGCCTCCACACATCTCTCTCTTTCCCCTCAGCACACCCTAACCCTAACCCTAACCCTAACCCTCCACACATCTCTCTCTTTCCCCTCAGCCCACCCTAACCCTAACCCTAACCCTCCACACATCTCTCTCTTTCCCCTCAGCCCACCCTAACCCTAACCCTAACCCTAACCCTAACCCTCCACACATCTCTCTCTTTCCCCTCAGCCCCTGGCGTCTTTACAAAAAAAAAAAAAAAAAAAAAAAACAAAAAACGGCCAGCCTTGAGTCAGCTTCAGCTCTACAGGATCAGGCTGTTTCAGTTCACTCTCAAGGGCTGAGAGTCACTTCTTCTTCTCCCTCTCTCTTTCTCTCTCTCTCTCACACACACGGCCATTTACCTCATACCACTGATTCATTTGCAAACCAAGAGTGAACTTTCCTACTCTTGTGCTTTCCTCACAGAGGTAATGACTTCCTTTAAAACTTTGACCTATATGAGTCACGTCTGCATTGTCTCTCTTATCATTACTAAAACTACTACAGCCACTACACCACATGCTCCTTTTTTACCACGGTCGCCGCTGCTAACGCTACCCGCTATCGAAAAGAGCCACTGACTCGGAAGAACCCGCGTGGACATGACCTTCAGTGAAATCTGGCACTTCTAAAACTGTGAACTCCCCCTTACCAACATCAGCTCCCGCTGCAGAAAGTAGTCATTCGTGACCTCTCGATGGTGGGGCATCGGTGTTGAGATGATGTCATTGGGGTTATTAAGGACGTCTTGTGCAGAAACTGCTGACGGTGACGTCATGATGCAACAGCGTCAGGAGCACCGCTTCCTGCACCTCCTACACCTCCTGTGGCTCCTGCAGCTCCTGCACCTCCTGAGGCTCCTGCACCTCCTATACCTCCTACACCTCCTGTGGCTCCTGCACCTCCTGAGGCTCCTGCACCTCCTATACCTCCTGCACCTCCTACACCTCCTGCAGCTCCTGCAGACTTCAGGACCAAGCCAATCACAGCGGCCAAGTTCACGCGGTGCATTCAGAGGAAGAGCACTGACCAGTGCTGGAGGGCCAGGGCCAAATAATGTTTTAAAGAAAGCAAGGAAAACCTAACACCCTTAGAACTGAGGTGGAGGAAGGGGGGGGGCGGGGGGGCTTAAAGTAATCATAGCCTTGTGGGATACGGATAAGTAGATGCTTAAGAGGGTCTGGCTGGATCACAAGGCTGCAGATAGCGTGACCCGCTCTGACCCACACTGATTGGCTAGGAAACAGGAATGGGACTGGGAATGCAGAATTCCCAGCTTCCCTGCAGTACAGACTGTGATCAGCTTCCCTGCAGTACAGACTGTGATCAGCTTCCCTGCAGTACAGACTGTGATCAGCCTCCCTGCAGTACAGACTGTGATCAGCCTCCCTGCAGTACAGACTGTGATCAGCCTCCCTGCAGTACAGACTGTGATCCGGCCCGCTGTCTGTTTGGTGGTTTTGGAAGGGCAGGAAAGCACTGTGGTGTTGGACTTCAGACCTAACCCCTGGGCTCCAGCCACACAGACGACACTTTATAAACGCAAAGAGCAAAAAACAGTAATAAGAGTAGTCAGAATAATAATAAAATAAAACAATATCATTATTATCATAGATATTCTTCCGCTCTTTCATACATACTCTTTATTCCTCCAGCTCACACTTCCTGGAGTGGTGTATGGAAGTCTAAACCCCCCCCCCCCCCGGAGGGACTAATTGGCAGCAGACTCTGGCCCTCCGCGGCCTCCATGAGAGTACCCCACACAAGGATGACACACAGAGCTGTGTTTAAGCTAACTGCCACCACACCCTCACAACACACCGGGCGGAGCCCAGTAAACGCCCCGCTCCAAGCTGGTGGAATGTGAGACAGCCATTCAAACCCCCCCCCCCCCCCCGAATGCAGACCACAGCCCTCCCGCACAGGGACGGTGTGAATGACCCCCCCCCCCCCCCCCGAATGCAGACCACAGCCCTCCCGCACAGGGACGGTGTAAATGACCCCCCCCCCCCCCGAATGCAGACCACAGCCCTCCCGCACAGGGACGGTGTAAATGACCCCCCCCCCCCCCCCCCCCGAATGCAGACCACAGCCCTCCCGCACAGGGACGGTGTAAATGACCCCCCCCCAAATGCAGACCACAGCCCTCCTGCACAGGGACGGTGTAAATGACCCCCCCCCCCCCCCCCAAATGCAGACCACAGCCCTCCTGCACAAGGACGGTGTGAATGACCCCCCCCCCCCAAAATGCAGACCACAGCCCTCCTGCACAAGGACGGTGTGAATGACCCCTCTGGCTTTACCCCCCCCAAATGCAGACCACAGCCCTCCTGCACAAGGACGGTGTGAATGACCCCTCTGGATTTACCCCCCCCGGTTGCCCCCCCCCCAGCCAGCTGGAGTTTGAGCGCTGTGAAGTGCGGCCCACTGTGAAGTGCAGCCCGGGTTCAGCCTCTGTGTGCTGGGAGAGCAGCCAGGATTCTCAGATGTCAGCCTTGTATTGTGGTCTACCTAACAGGAAAAGAATTTTTATGCACTGTGGGGCTGTGTGCACGTGTGTCTGTGTGTGTGTGTGTGTGTGTGAGCACATGAGCATATGTGAGCTACTACTGTGCACGTGTACACACACAGTTTAAGCGTGTGTGATTGTGTGTGTGAATGCATGTGTCCTTGTAAGTGCATGTGGGGTCCTCAGCAGGGTCACAGGACAGCTCTTATTGTCCCAGCTCATGCAGCAGTTAAAACAATTGTGATGTCACCTATCTATTTTTCAAATTTGTATGACTTCATTGCACTGGGCAGAAAACGGCACACACTGCAAACCCATAGTGCTTCTGTGTGTATGTGTGTGTGTGTGTGTGTGTGTGTGTGTGTGTTTACAGATGTCGTCTTTTGACCATCAATGTCAAACACGCTCTCCTTTTCGAGTGACCATTAGCAGACGCTTGGGGAGGACTGAACTCAAAGTTCTGATGGATATCAGATCCGAGATGTGAGATGAGTACTTTGGCCGAGAAAACCGTGAACTGCTGGTGTCAGCAACGACGAGGAGGAAGAACTCCCACTGCCCCTACTCTTGATTTGCTTTGCATCGGGGGTGGGGCCCTGAGGCTTGGACACTCCTTCAGCTCCACAGCTAAGCCTGTGCGGCGGTCTGCTCTCATGTCTTGCTCTCCTTCACATCACACACATGGCTTCTATTCCCTGCAGCATGGTGGGGGGTGGGGGGGGTGGGGGAGGGGTCCAGGTTTCCAGGAAAAAGGCTCTGTGGCTAAATAAGACCACAAAACCTTGCTTAGAGTGTGCAGGGGGAGCAAGGGCCCTCAGACACGTTCACATACATTCGTTTCCCCTGAAGAAGCACAGCAAGGGACCTGAAAAAAATATTCAAGTGCATTTGTGGGGCTAGTGTTGAACCTTTAAAAATATCCATGTGCGCCTACTCGTCGTAAAAATGCCACGTCCAGGATCACGAGGAAACATTTACGCACAGCTTAATGTGCCGCTGGGACAGAGAAGTCAGGAACAAGCAGAGAAATAAACCCACGTTTACTTCCTGTAAAGAGAACAAAGCCTTTGCAGGCCCTAACACGCACCAATTTTCAGCCCCCCCTTCCCGAGTGGGTTTAGGGTTCAGCCTCCCAGGGTGGAAGGTTAGGAAAAAGGCAGGAGAATACAGTTATTCACATACATGACTTCACGTGACTTTCCTGAATTCCCACTTCCTCCTGTGCAAGCCAGCAGAGAAAGGGTTAAGGCCCCCCCCCCACACTCCATGGACTGCTATGAGCCAGGATGGGTGATGCATGGGAAGCAGGATTCCCCAGGAATCCTCTGCTGTGAGCAGGCAGCAGGGAGGCAACAAAATACCATTGCTGAAAGTGGTGAAACAGCTTTTTAGCTCTAATCTTCACAATCCACAATAAATGCACAAGTTTCAACAGAGGCCCTGGGGAGAGTCGACTTTCTTGGCGGACTGGTTGCCTGCATTAAGCCCTGTCTGTGCTGGTTGTTAGGGTGTCGGGGTAGGTGTTGCAATGAGGGAATGGAGCTGTTGGAATACAATACTGTTTATTTATTTGTGCATGCTTGGTTGCCAATCACTGATAATGCAGAGCAACGTATGAGCCTACTTTGACACGATACATTACATATTTTTCACAACATCACAGGTACAGTGCAGTATTACAGTAAATGCAGATGAAGCTGAAAACTGCTTTAAAAAAAAAAACAATCTGCTCCTTAAGAGAAATGTACTAACATCACGCTAAAGTGAATGTAGGCCCCTGCAATGGCCTATGGAAGCAAGGTGATGAGTGCAGAAAGACTGGGCCACAGGGAGGGGGAGGAGCGAAGCACTTCTACCCCCTGCCCAACACAGGACGCCCCACAAGAACAACACACAACCACGCACCGCTCACCTCAAGCCTGAGTGACAACAACAGCAGCAGAGAGACGCGTCTGCATGAGGGCTGACAGGAAACATTACACACACACACACACACACACACACACACACACACACACACACACACACACAAATACAAACACACAAATACAAACACACAAATACAAACACACACACACACTGGTTCACTGGGAACAGATTATATTCAGTGCAAAAAAAAGAGCCACAGATGAGGAGAATACAGGCCTCTGTTATAAATGGTGTTTGAACTTGACAGTTCATAAGCCAGACACCATGGGATCGTGTAACAATGACAAAAGTGTTTATGACAACTGCAAAAAACCACAACCCCCATTCATTAAATACTTATTATACCTCAATAGTATAACTCTTCCATGTGGTGTAAGTAAGTAATGTTCAATAATTATACAAAGTTATAGAGAATACTCCTACAAAAACTAGGCAGCAGAGACTGCTGTAACCTTTTGCTCTTTGGAACAGTGATGTCAAGTTCTGCTTTAATGGATGAAACCACCAGGGACACTGTAACTTTGTATTTCCTGAGAACTTATCTGTAACCCTATCAGAAAAATCTACAAGAGGACAGATCTGTCACAATCTGAGCACAATGAGTCAAAGTGAGCACAATGAAAGTGAACTCCTCCCACAGGCGTACAGCGGAACTGTGCTTTAATGGGTAACAAGGGTTCCAGAGAAGACGTCAGTTACGCAATCGAGAGCTGCCGCAGCTGCTCCATGTGACCTCTCTCTTTCTCTCTCTCTGTCTCTTTATCTCTCACTTGCTCTCCCTCTCTCTCTCTGTCTGTGTCTGTCTCTCTTTCACTCTGTCTCTGTTTCTCTCTCTCTCTGTCTCTCTCTCTCCCTCTTGCTCTCTCTCTCTCTCACACACACACACACATTTGTCAGCTTGACTGTGAAAACAGCCCCGCCCACCTGGTTTCCATAGAAACGCACACAGCGCTTCCGAAGAAGTCCCATATTTACACCTCGTGTTGATTACTCAAGCTCTCAGTTCTGCTGAACTGGCAGAAGAGGGTGGGGAGCAGGGTGGCTAGACCGAGGTCTGCAGACAGCTGTCAGACCGAGATCAGCCTACAGAGATTAATTCGGAAGGCATAGTAAATAAAAAGACAATGCAAAAAAAAAAAAAGCGCAAAATGTGGGTGTTTGTCAGCTGTGCGCACTGTAGGCCTACCTCTCAGGTTCAACTGATTTCTGAGAGATACGGTCCCGAGCTACTTGAACACTCAAATACGGGAAACCTTGAAAAGAACAAATGGCTCACACATGGCCGTGCACATTTCAGTACTTGTCCTCTGCTCTCCACCAAAGTTCAGCCACAAGTAGCTTAATCTCTGAAAAAATAAACGGTTCCTTTACTAAACAAACGGCGGCCCTCACCTGCTGTTTTCATTTCGCCAGGGTTTGAGTGCCTTTTGTTGTTACCACTTAAAGCTTTCAATGACTCGCCTCCAGACCACTTCAGCCAGTTCTGTGCAACAGATAATCTCCCAGAACATTTCACTTCATTCCCATGCTAACTGAGCTAACATTTAACGGAACACAACAGGCTAACACTGGTACAACTGAGACGGAAATCTGCAGGGGAAACATATCATATCAGCAAAAGACAACTTGACCATTCATTTTGTCACAAGGGAGAGCGGTGTGATGCAGTGGTAAGGAGCAAGGCTCATTTCCGAAAGGTTTGCTGGTTCAATTCCCTGCTATTGAGCGGTGTTGTTGTACCCTTGGGCAAGGTACCTAACCCACAACTGCCTAGGTAAATATCCGGCTCTATAAATGCGATAAAATTGTATCCTACTGTATGTAATTCGGTCTGGATAAACGCACCTGCTAAGTGACAATAATGTAATGTAATGTAATAATGTTCTCAAATTTAGGTGAATCTCCCTCTCCCTTGTTGACAGGCAGAGGAGCAGGAGTCAGGTAGGTCATGCAACCTATGCCCTCTGACCTCTCTGTACCTTATGACTGGCTGGAAACAAAGACATGGTCATGGGATTAGATGATGATGTGAGCCCAACACTTCCACACACAGCTACCCACCTCCTCAAAGCTTGCTGGCAGCACAGATGCCCACCTTAGACATTTTACACAAATTACATTTTTAATATTCTAGCACAGCATCTGAGCACAGGGGTGTCACTTGAGTGCAGCCGCTGGGGTTCGATCTCATACCTTTACACTGTGGTACATCTCGGGTGTTTAACCTGCACACTAAACTCCACTGCAACACACAGCAGCATGTCTGAAGCATCTTCTGCTTCCTGCTGTTCACCACAGCATGCAGGCCTCATGTCACTCTCCTCAGCTGTGACCTCCTTAACCTCAGTGATTCCCAAGGGGGTTTTCTCCCACTCCGCTCTCCACACAACACAAAAGCTCTTTTTAGTCACACCATTCGGTGCTTTTACTTTATTTTCTGTCTACTGTAATCCTTTCTGTTTGAGGTGAATTGGAATCGGATTGAAATGATTATCCTTTATTACAGCATCTAAGACCAGTAAGTGTCATTTAATGACAGTGAATAAGCGGCATTCGACAGTGCGCCGGCACCAGTGTGACACGCGTCAAAACAGCAAAAACAGTGCAGATGCCACAGAAATGCGGTCACACTCATGAGTAAGTGCAGAGCATGTCTGAGCTGGTCAGGCGTGCCCACATCCGGACGTGTCTGAGCGGTCTCCAGCACGGCATCGGGGCTAAGGCTTGCCTGCCCCGGCGCACGTCTCCGAGCTCGCAGAACACTCGGAGCGCTCCTGTCTCAACCCGAAGGGGAGGTGCTCGACCACAGGTTCACGCTTGCGTGTACGGCGGTTGCCGTGGTGATGGCGGGTGTGGATGGAGCGACCTAGTCAATGGGCTTCAGACAGCCAGACTTCTGAATAAACCAAACAGTGAGTGAGGGATATAGATAAAAGAGAGAGAGAGAGAGAGAGAGAGAGAGAGAGATGGGAGGGAGGAAGGGAGGGCGGAACCATCTCAAGCCAGACACACCCTCTGGGTCAACTCACTGGCAAATCCTGAGACTCCTTGACCCCTCCTTGACCCCTTCCACCTGTTCTTCCACCCCTTACTGTGGCCCCCATCCTGCTTGGCCCCACCTCTCAGGTAGCAATCACTGTACACAGCCCAAATACGTATCCTCTTAAGCCCACGACTGGTTTAAAAGCCGTCCGGCCACAACATGTACACATCCAATCCTCTACGTAGCGTTTACATAACAGCTGGCATACGCACAGCAGTAGGTGTCTGCATGGGTAGGGTCACCGTGGGCAAAGGTGAGGGTGATAAGCGTGATTGGCACTGATGGGTCACTTGGAGAGAGAGGGAGGGAGAGAGAGGGGGAGGGAGGGAGGGAGGGAGGGTGCAGCGGAGAAAGCAGGGCACGGTGCTTCCTCATTCCAGAATTACAGGAAAGCCGAGGCTCGCTCCTGGCAGTGCTAGCTCCCCTTATCGCCGTCCCCGCTACTCAGGGAAAATGTACACAGTGTTAAACGACACCTTATCGCCTCTGACATCACAGCGCCACGCTGTTTCCAAGCAGGGGACGCTGACAAGGGTGGCGGCGAGCAAGAACGACGCCGCACGGCTCTTTTTTCCCCGCAAAGGATGAAAGAGGAATTAGGAATGTGCTGTGGGAGAGAGAGCGATTTAGCTAGCGATGTACTGCCGGAGTTCATTCTTTAGCGTAACCTGCCCCTGACAGTGTAGCTAGCTGGCTAAAAAATAAAACAAGACAGGTGTTAATCAAGAATAATTTGCTACGAACCCCAATTGTTAGCCAGAAAGCTAAAATAAGTATCACTCTTTTTCTGTTCTTTTTGCTGCCCCCAGGCTTTGGAATAGTCTCCCGTCCCATATTAAGCCCCGTCCCACCAGTGACAATTTTAAATCAAATTTAAAGACCCACCTTTTTTCTCTTGCTTTTAGTTCAGTCTGAGGTTTCTGTCATGTCCACTCTTAAAACTTAAGACTAAAGTGGGAAATAAAACACTGCTAAGTAGAACCACGCTCAGGTTGCCATACTTAATGCAACCCAAAATGTAAGATAAACTTTAAAGGCCTACTTTAGCACCAACCATAACCCAAGCCCCAAAAGCAGTAAGAAGGAAGGAGCATCTGAGTCATTCAGCAGAACACTCTGTTCAAGTGAATTACCTGCTAAAAATGCTCTTCTGTTGCATTGGTATAAAGTGAAAGGTCATGCATTACAGTTTAAAGAGAAGTTAAATATACACAGCTAGTCATTGCTCCATGAGTTATATCACTAGAGTTTCACTGCTGACCCTGAAATCATTTGAAAACTTACCACAGATATTTATAAAAGAGAATGAATAATGTATTATTTAATTTTCATGTGTGTATTATACATGCACTGTACTATGTATAAATAAATAGTGATCAAGAAGATGTTTAAAGCATCTGAAATTTCCATCCTTCATTTTTATGAATTACCATGCAAAAAGAATTACACAAATGAAAATTTTGACCACGAAGGGGGTGTAGTTGTTGATTTTGCAGTATTTGAGTAACCCATTCTGTCGCAATAGAAGCTCAATAAAGCACAATGATAGCGTTATGGCCATTGATGGCATAAAGTTTACGACGTGCAGCTTGTGTTAAGAACACTCAGTGAGATTGGAACGGCCTTAAATGTGATTTTTAGGTTTATTGCCTTTTCGCGCATTTACGGGACGTTGTTTCGTGATTTACTTTACAGGTAATTACACAGAGTAACCAGCCAATCAGCTAGGGAGGCCTACCTCAGACAGTCAAAGCTTACATCATTGGCTGCTGGGGCAACCATTTGGAACAAGTGGAAAGGAAATAGGTCACTCACAAAAGTGATTTATCAAGCAATTGTAGGACAGCTCATGATAAAAGCAGATTTCAAATGAACTCTATACCATGTGTACAGCCTTACAGTTTGAAATGACACAATAAGGGTGTGGTGTTCAGGTATAAGTTACTGTAACAATTTGGGGACGGGGCTGCACAAAATAAAAACACCCTGGCTGCACAATACGCACACCCATAATGAAAACAGCCATAATACACTCCTTCTGCACCCGTCTTCTCCTCCCCAATGTTAACCATGAACACAGAAATTGTGTTTTTTTGGTAGACCCACAATGCACTGCTGCAGAGTATTCCTGGCAATGCCTAACTCCGCCCCTTCCTGATAGGAGAAGAATAATTACTGTTGGGGAAAGGGGAGGTGGGGGATGGGGAGTGTCAGCTTCCTGTTGGGTCTTCACTGGTCACACCAAGCTTCCCGTGTGACCGCGGAAGATGTCGCAAATTAAAATACCCCTTCTTCTGTCCCAAAAACTCTCAGGCATCTTCCTGCGTGGGAAGTACAACACACACAGAGCCGGCACCGAAAGGAAAGACTGCAAAAAAAAAAAAACTGTGCAAATGGATCAGCTTCGCTGCAGAGCAAATATTACAACACCGAAGTGATAATGATTTACAGGAGGGACAGAAGCACCCTCCTCCCAAACTGAAGCTGGCATCACCTGAGGATCCTGGAGAGAATGCTGCTGTTCACACGGACGACGGAGAAGCCTCAAGTCATTCCAGCTGCAGCTGAACTCCTGGGAGATCTGCACCGAGGGGCGACGGAGAGGGTGATCTGTCCATTTCAGGAAGGTGAGGTCATGTTTAAAGGAGGTATCGGGAAAAGGCAGGCCGCAAATAGCTGGGCAAATTCCAAACCAAAAAAAGCAGCCATGTAAATAGTGCCCCGTTGCACACTGGGAATGAATGATTCAAAGGCCGAGTAGGGAGATCTGCCTGAGATGCTGGCCTTTCTGCGCACAGTGCTGAAGTCATGATCCCAGAAGCAACACACACACACACACACACATGCGCACACACACATGCGCATGCACACTTACGTAGCACAGCAGATGCATTGCTGTAAAACAAAAAAAGAGTGCAAATCCCAGACTATACTGTAAATGTCCATAGATAATAACAATACTACTGCTGCTACAATGAAGATCATCATCTGTTAAAAACATCTCATTGCTATTTTCATATTTCAAATTCTAAAATGTATGCGTATGCTGCATGCGTATGCAAGGTTTCAGAGCTCACAAGGAGTGCACTGGCAGCACTCACTACATCATGCGTTAGCCATTCACCATACCTGCCAAACCTCAAAAAATCCTTACAATCCTTCTGAGAGGATGAGAACTGCGAATCTAGACCAAAGAGCTAACATTAGCATTGATTTGGTATTTGTGATGAAGTTAGTTGGGTCCTCCTTCATCACCTCCTCACCCCATTTTGTCTGCTTCTCCGGATGTCGGACATTTTAAGGAAACGTAAACTCGCTCATGCAAGCTTATTTTCTGCTTCAAACATCCCATACAGTTTGTAATAATATCATGCGCATTTGTCCATTCACCATCATCTGTTTTTCCGTTAATTATATTTATCGCGTTGTTAATTACTTCGCGAGGAAAATGGCTTGCGGTAAAAAGCGGAGCGGGGTTTTGATATACGTCCCAAACAATAGTATATGAATGTTATGGTGGGATGTAAGTGTGTAATGTATTCGAAAATGTGTTATGGTTGAGCGTATGTTGGTGTTTGTGTGCTGATGCAACTCAAAACATGTCAAGTATGTTAATTTAAACTTTACCGTCCGTCGGCATCCAGATCTCCCGGGAAAGGCGCGCGAAAGGGGGCGCGGCTGCTGCTCAGGGCTTCATAAAGCGCACCGGAGCTCCGGTAACCATGGTAAAGGGGGAGATGTGGAATTAATGCAGTTTCATGCATGCCTTAATTCGGACAGGCTGTTTTGTTTACATCTTGAATTCTGTTGTTACCTACTTTGGCTAAATTTTCATCATAATTATGTACTGTTTCAGTTCGTTTATTTGTTTACGTAAATAATTGACTATTGTTTTGTTACCTCTTTTTCTGTGCCCTTTGGTTTAGGCTATGGGGAGGGGGTAGCCCCTACCTGTCTATACAACGGGGGGATAGTTTCAGTTCTGGGGGTTCTCTCACAAGGGCTAGATTTGGCTTGGGTGACTGTGAGAGGAAGAGAGTTTTGGGTCTGGTCATCTAATACTTGGGCCAGTAGGGCCATAGGCTTGAGTTTGCCTTAACTTGTTCTTTTTTTTTTTTTGCTCTTATAAGTGTTTTGTTTGTTTTTGTTTTGTCACGTGTGCTAATAAATTTAAGCACTTTCTTGTAAAAAATTCAAGTACTTACTTTACTGCCCCCTACGACTGAAACACCACATTACCTTTTGACAGTATTGTTAATAATTTAATATCGTTGCCAAAAATTGTCATGATATTCATACAGGGTGGCTTCCTTAGTTTTATGGAATGTGATCCTTACAGCTGGGAGTTTAGTGTAGGGATTAAGGCTAAGAATCTTGCTCAGGGGCAGAATGGTAGTGCCCAGACCAGGAATGGAACCTGCAAACCCTCCAGTAACAAGCCCAATTTGTTAGACACTACTCCATACAAGTTGTGGTACACTCAGAGTGCAGAGACATGTCATTCACAGCATGGGTTTCAGAAGGATTTATTGGGTTGTAAGGATAGGTTCTGAGGTGTTTGTTTGTGCTTCCTTTGTAGACGATTCAAAGTGGTCATTGCAGTTTCTCCAGATTGTATCAACGCCCATTTTAAACACAAGTTACAGTGAATCAAATCATGCATTGATTGCTCACTCTCTCTGCCAATCAAGATCACACCTCATTGCCTTTTTATACCACTGAGGAATGCGTGTGGGTTTGTCCAAAACAAGCATCTATCAATGTCAAGATGAAATTTTTCCTTTTCATGGAGTTATCGGTCCCCTCTGAAAACCAGAAAAACACGCACTTATCCACATGCGGTTACTCTTTCTCTCCCTCACTCTCTCTCTCTCACACATAAACAAACATAAAATAAAGGTAAAATAAAATAAAATAAATGAACAAACACACACTCACACATACATACACACTGGTGTCATAGATGTTGTAATGTAGAGTGGTCATTGACAACTCTTTGACACTGTGCTGATTCATAACTCAGTACAGTGTGAACCTCATCACGGTACACCACACTCACACAGTCACACCTGACTGTTACGTCAAATGATGTCACGGAAAGTTACTTTTCTTTTTTAAGGAGTGTACGTTCAGCGTCGCCTCAGGGGTGCTGTCAGAGAGGCACACACAGACTCAGGAGGAGTGTATCTATCTACCTATCTCCCTCTCTCTTTCCCTCTCTCTCTCTCTCTCTCTCTCTCTCTCTCTGTCTCACACACACACACACACACACACACACACACAGAAAGAGAGAGAGAGAGACCGAGAGGGACAGAGACAGAGACAGAGAAGTAGGAAGTTTAGGTGAAATCTCACTTCCACACAGCAGTGGGGTTGCCCCAGACAACTCCCCTGATCTGTGACTGTACCATTAAGAGGAAAACGCACCAAAGAAATACAGGACTGACAACATAACTCAGCAGAGAATTCCTGGTATTTACCAGCTACAGTACGTTATGTGGAATTTCACCAAAAACACAACAGAAGTCTGATCAAACCACAAAAACTTTACAATTACAATGAAAGCAAAGTGCAAGTAAGCCTGTTTTAATGTTGCTGAAATAGCTTCATGTTCAATCATATGTTTTATATAATTTAAGTAATTATTTTCATACTTTCATACAATTACTAGATTTAACTACTATATCTATGCATCTATTGTAGGACAGATTATAAGATTTCTACAATTCATGCAGAAAGTACCATGATGAAGTTTAAATCTGTTATAAAAAGGAGTGCGGTTAGTGGTTCACCATAAATCAGTATAGATGTATATTTCAATTTGACTTTGTAAACAATTCTGCATAACTTGCTTTAGTTTAGACCTCATTAATTGATATTATTTTTTAAATCATTTTTTAAACATTAACACCTCTGAACACCTCACCTACCATATAACTTTTATGTATATTTTTTGTGTTTTTATTACTAGTTTTTTGTCTATGTGTTATTACTCATGTCATCATAGCCCCTGTTCTCTGTATCTGCCATCCTGATCTCTTCACATCAGCATCTCTTTATGCTAGCTTTAACTCGCGCATCTCACGGCCACGATTGTGCTGGGATTATGCGCTCACTTCCTGTCTCTGTAGCTTATATTTGTACAGATAGCAGCGCTATGTGATGTTTGATGCAGGGTTAATATTGGCTGGAATGGTTTGGCCGAGCCTACAACACTGTCAGGGGCCTCTTCCCTTCCTAAAAATATCACAGAGTAAAAGAAGTGATTCCACCCACACTCCCAACACCAACTCAACACCAGTCAGCTGCCAGAGGGCCGACCCAAAAATACCCTGGCCAGCTGGCAGCCCTGGTGATTATGGCTCCGAGAAAGATACCTATGACATCACCAGAGAATGCAAGAAATAAACACAGCGGCACAAAGTTGAGCAGAGCAGCAAAACAAAGTACACACACCCTCACACACACACACACACGCACACACACACACACACACACACACACACACACACACACACACACACACACACACACAGCGGCGTGTGCACACACACATGAACACGCGCACACATACACACAAGCATAGGTGTCTAACAACGCTCCCTCAGAATAAGAATGGACTACCAGAGCACCCTGGGTGTTTAAAGGTACTTTAAAAGTACCTAGACCTTGCTCTCAGCTGAGAACTGTCTCATTGTGGAGCTGTACACATCCTGTCCCCGTACTGTCGCTATACTTACTGTATGCACTTTTGTAAGTCACTTTGGATAAAAGCGTCTGCTAAATAAATAAATGTAAATGTAAATGTAAAAGCAAACTTTTTCTTTGGAAGCAGATTTGGACCAGCGGAGGTGGGGGGGAGGGGGGGGATGGGATTCTGGGAGTTTGGCCAGACATTATGGATGGGGAGTGGGGTGACTGAGTGGGTGGGGAGATTGCCTTGTGGTTCACCCACAGAGAAATGCAGCAAATATCCCTTCCCACATCCGCTCCGCATTGCTCCCTTGCTTTCCACATGCAGCGCAGTCAGGCCGCAATCGTGTGTTATCAAAGAGCAGAGAGCCAGACTGAACCGGCTCTGTGTCCTCTGTGTGCTGAATCTGGCCCTGCCACATGAAGGACATTAAAGTGACTGTCACGAAAACTGCCGCGACCTTTCAGCACATTGTCTGCCTTAAACAGAAGGTGCAGGGTCAAAGGCAGAGAGAAAATAACAAACAGAGCCCAGAAGACAAAGGTGTGCAGCAGGGCAGACTTTTGGTGAAACGGTTATACTGACCAGAGTTACAGAGTATGGCAGACCGCTGGGGACACACAGCGCCAATGTATGAAGCAGAGTATTCAATTCACGGCTTCAGGAGATTTACCCTGGATATGGCTGTTTATGGCTTTGGGCTGTGTGGGAGAAATTCTGTGGGAATTCAGAACTCTCTATCCTTAGATGCACAGCTGAGTCATCAGCCTCATTCCTCTCCCTCTTTCTCTCGCTTGTCTAATAAATCCTAAGAAAGACCTAACCCTCGGAGCACACAGCTACAAATGCAGTAGCTGCCATACTGCTAAGTATCTTAGACTGAGAATTGGGTGAGCAGATCAGGAGAAGGGTGGGCAGATCAGGAGAAGGGCGAGTAGATCAGGAGAAGGGCGAGTAGATGAAGAATCAGGCAGGCGGATCGAGAGTCAAGCGAGTGGATCAAGAGTCAGGCGCGTGGATCAACAGTCAGGCGAGTGGATCAAGAGTCAGGCGAGTGGATCAAGAGTCAAGATCTCAGGCAAATGGATAGAGAGCTGAGAGTGAGCATTGAGAGTTCATATGAGGACATCAAGGCTGAGATGGGTGCATAGAGCCAACAAGAAGAAAAAGAGAGAAATACTGTAATATGCATCTGTAATGCATGACAGAGCATAATTACTGAATGCATTTTACAAAATATGTAATGTATTCACAAAATGACATGCAGGATAGCATTTTAGTAACATATGTTCCATAACAAACAATAAGTACATAGTCCATACATTTTGCAGTACAATGTGGTAATAGTAGGCAACAAGCACAATGTCCCAAATTAACACATAAATCTATCACAGAACAGGACAACACTGTCACAAATTCACAGTAATGTTACTCAGACTTTGTGGGTGAATTGTGGTTTCAAAACATTCCATCAGTAGGAGTGTAGTTTAATATCGCTGTAGATTGCTGGAAGGCGCTGACATTGCAAGACTCTTGTGTCTGAAATCTTCACTTTGGCCCTGATGAAACTGCCATGTTGCCTTTGCCTCTCCACCTCTCCTTCTCCAGCGTTTTCCCACATAAAGGCCAGGTGACTCATGAGCAGAGGCTCTACTGGAAACTCTGATATCCCGCATTCTGGGCAGCCTGGCTGTTCAGTCTTACATTTCCCAGCTGCCATGTCAGGAACTGGAGAATAATGTGTAAAATAGTGTGACTTCCTCACACTGTGTGTGTGTGCGTGCGTGATTGTGTGTGTGTGTGTGTGTGTGAGTATGTATATGAAAGAGTGAGTGGGGTGTGTGTGTGAGTATGTGTGTGTATGTGTGTGTGTGAGTGTGTGTGTGAGTATGTGTGTGAGTATGTGTGTGTATGAGAGAGTGAGGAGGGTGTGTGTGTGTGTGTGTGTGTGTGTGTATGTGTATGAAAGAGTGAGTGGGGTGTGTGTGTGTTTGTGTGTGTGTGTGTGTGTGTGTGTGTGTGTGTGTGTGTGTGTGTGTGTGTGTGTATGAGAGAGTGAGGAGGGTGTGTGTGTGTGTGTGTGTGTGTATGTGTATGAAAGAGTGTGTGGGGTGTGTGTGTGTGTGTGTGTGTGTGTGTGTGTGTGTGTGTGTATGTGTATGAAAGAGTGAGTGGGGTGTGTGTGAGTATGTGTGTGTATGTGTGTGTGTGTGTGTGTGTGTGTGTGTGTGGGGGGGGGGGGGGGGGGGGGGTCGGGTGCAGTGACTGTGCTGTGTATGGCCCGGTATGGGAACCCAGGCGTTTCCCGCACTGATGGTCAGCAGTGGCCACCATGCAACAGCAGCCAAAAAACTGGGCCCGGAACAACAGGCACATTTTCCCGCAATCGCTGGCGTGACCCAGGTGTGGATGGACGAATGACGTACTGATGTGATGACAGAGACCGTCCCTTCCAGAATCCACAGCTACTGTAATCCCGATGAGCCATCCCTGACGAGGCCCCTTTACCAGAAAATTCACCACCCCTCCCCCCCAACCCCCGACCCAACCCCCCCCGTCCCAGGAGGGGAAAAGAGATGCATAAGCGATTAAAGGAAGCACCCTAACGTCTCATCAGGACTTCAAAGGCTCATTTACAGGTTTCGCACAATGCAAAGTCTATTATTCCCAAACTTACACAATGAGGGATTTTTTTTTCAGGCCGATCTTATGTTGGGGACGGTCATCTCTTTGCGTGTTTAATTGTTGTGTGAGGTAGGAGGTGGGAGAGGTGTGTGCGGTGCAGATCTGCTGGGTTATCCTGTCAGGAGTATATTACATTACCGTGTTCTTGGCACTCTTCCCACTCTTCTGGGAAGTCTGCCTATAACTTCCGTGTTTTTTTTTTTTTTCTTACACACAGTATCGTCTATTTATACAGCTGTGTATTTTACTGAGGAATTGCTGGCTAAGCACATAGCCACGCCTGGGGCTCAAACCTGCGAGCTCACGCGCCTCACCGGTGAGCCAGGCCGCTGCGAGCGCCCAGAGTAACCGCGGTGACGGATGTTAGCGGGATGGCCTGCTGCGCTGCGGTCCGCCTGCCGAATGTGACCCGGGTCTCCGGAATGCTGATGGGAAAAGTGAGGCCGCAGAACAGCCTGCCGAAACGCAGAGACGCAGAGGCTGCGCTCCCCTCAGAGTCTGTCTGCTCCCCCCACGCTACCCCGCCAGCAGCCGCTCCCGGGCAGGCTTATTTTCACCCTCACCCGGTCGCCCCCGGAAACGCCTGTCAGAAGCCGGGATCGTTCCGGCTGAAAACATGCTGCTGCCATGGAGACCGTCCCAGACGACACCCGGCGCTCCAGCGTCACGGGAAACCACACGGGACTGAGCGCGCTCCAAGAACAGCAGCTGCCAGCGCCATGGCAACACAGCGAGCCGGGAGAGAACACTCCCAGCGGTCTCCCAGCAACCGTACAACACTTTGTGCACATGGGCAGAGGCTGGCACTTAAAAGGTAATTGAAGACAAAAAAGGTAAACATAAGAACATAAGTAATGAGTTTCAACTCAAGAAGGCTTATAATTTTGCCCACACAACCCAGAATGAACCTTACACTGGGTCAAGCCTAGGCTTGAAAACTCACGGCGTCTCTGCTATGAATCCCAGTAATCCATTTCATGCATTCATAACTCTAACAATCATAATTTCATGCATTAATAACTGAATGGGAAAATTCAGCTTACTCTTAGCAAGTACCCTTCACTAATATCCATCTATGGCCTCTTGTTCTGTTGACAGAACTCAGCTTGAAATATCTTCTATAATCCGATTTATTAATCTCTTTAATTATTTTAAAACCTGAATGAGATCCCAGAGTCTTGTTCTAATCAGACTAAAAAGCTTGTATTTCTAAAGTCTCAAAAATATCCTGCTGACTCGTTTGTCTCACGGTGTCATTTTTCCAGCGCTGTCTTTTATACGCAGTCACGTGGCAAACAGCAATACTGATGGCACAACAAGCACGGGCTCGAACTTCAGGTCAAAAAGCACGGGCAGGACGCCCCGCCCAAAACAAAAACAAGGGAGAACGAGAAGGGGACAGAAACACAGACATTAGTCTTCTTTCCAGCCAGCAGGAAAAGTTAGAAAAAAAACCCCAGATTTTGCCCTGGGGAGAAATAAAAAATATTTCCTCGTTATGTTGGCAGTGGTGTGTTATTTCTCCCTCTGTTCGCTGAATTTATGACACGAAGCTGAATAAGACACAGCCTGAGCCATAGCGTGAGATGCGGCGTGAGAGGCACATATAAAATGTGTTGTAATTCCTTCACCGTTCAACTGATTTGGATGTAAATACCCTTAAATTAAAGGCCAAAGTCTGCACTTAAAGCACATCTTGTTTCATTTCAAATCCATTGTGGTATTGTACAGAGCTGGAATGCTGAAAATTGTGTCAATGTCCAAATATTTATGGACCTGACTGTACGTATGCACATAGATAAAGCTATGGTTATGGATATGGATATAGACATAGACACAGATATACTGTAGTTATGTACATAAAGTATACATGTCTGTCGTATGCAGACCTGGGTGCTGGACCTCAGTGCAACCCCAGTTGTCTCCTTATATCCCGATGTCTACATAATATTTATTACGTTTTATTAAGGTATGACTTTTTGTGCCCCCTGTGGATTGCAATTGCACCCCTCTGTATTGTCTGCTGGTGCCAGGCCTGGTCACATATCATATCATGTCATGTCATGTCATACCATATATCATATAATGTCGTATCATATAATGTCATGTCGTGTCATTAGATCCCCCCCAGGTGATGGTGTGAACAGCGGTTCTGAGTCACGCTGAGAGGTGAAGGAGAGTGAAGGTGACCCTGCATGCATGTGGTTCCAGCTCACTCTCCAAAACAGGAAAAGTGGTTGCTCTGGATACGAATTCCATTCCGGAATTCAACAACCATCGAGCAGATGTTCCCGCTGCGAGGCCAAAAGGAACCCTCAGAAGGAAAACAAGATAAGAAAGCAAACTAAATTAAATCATCGAGGCAGGGGAAAAAAAAAAAAAAAAAAAACTTTCTTATGCTTTTTGCTTGTTGCTACAGATACGGCAGTCCCCACCCCTCTCCCGCTAATCCACGGGTAGACACTGGGGCCATTACGACAGGCGCTGTTTGTTACAACAGCACTGCGCGATTCCAGGAAAATCAGTGGAAACGATTTTCAGCCTTCTGTGGTGGGAATAGAGATTAGGGGGTTGTGTTTGCTCGGGGGGGGGTTGGCTGGGGGTAAACACATTCCAGAATACCTTTGAACTTTTAATCTTTGAGAGAGTGAAGAGACCACAGCTTGAAAAGAACCAGAATGCAATGATGGGGACTTTCTCCCAGGACAGTACCTCCTAACTCGGCAGCTTTCCTTCTAGTGAGGTGAAGACAAAGGGAGAGAGAGGATTAAGCTGCCATATGGACATCATCAGCCTAAAAAGCAGTGTGGATTAAGGTTACCTGCGTCTCTGCCTGTAGCGGGGGGGGGGGGGGGGGTACAGAGTGATTTCCCCCACAGCTCAGACAAAGTGATGTAATATAATCAGTGGTTGCAATGTATTGGACCCAGTCACACTTTGTTCTGAGGGCCTATTAATATCGTCAGAAACTGTCATAACTGTAAATAATAAGTAAGCAGTTAGCAATTAGGTAATAAGATTTTTTTTATTTTGGTTGTTCGTATACCACGTTTATCAGGAAGTGACTAAATTGCATTCAGCTGTAAATATCAATGTCTGCACCTGACCTTGTTTCAAAACAATAAATCCGAATCTACAAAGAGTACATTTTGAAACAATGATTTAACAGTTCATTCTAACATTAAAATAATTGAAGTTTATTGCTCATTTACTACCCGCTTGTGCTGTTTGTTAACCACTTTAACAAATAATTCATAATTAATATACAATGAATGGATTTAGATGCTGTATGCCAGTATAAATATACCCCTCAAATGAAGTGTGTCTTCAGATTTTCCATACACAACAGTGACAGCACTGTATCTGCCATCAGAAGCAGGGCTGGATGTTCTGAGTGTTATGCCAGGAAGCAGAACTCCTTAGATGGTCCAGAATGGAGTTCAGCAGGCTGGGCCTCCCTAGGGGTGAATGGATGCGCCTCAGGCCAGGGACCATCACTGTGGTTCCAGTTCTGGGATGACAGACAGGTCCTCAGTTCCCCCGGTTTCCTTGGTTACACAGTTACAATAACAGAAGCAGCGCCGGGGTAAGGGGGGGGGGGGGCAATTTCAGAACCCAGAAGATGCCAAGCCCTTGCCTTTGAGTCATTCCTGCCTCCCTCGTGAGGTGATCTCTGACACCAGCGATCAGGACTGAGCTGTGACGGCAGCATTATTTGCAGCTCTTTCCAGCTCAGCTTCCCTGAAATTCTGCTTCATTTCAGTAGTCGAGGGCGGCTGAGAGTGACATTCATTCTGCTTTCTTTGGCCTTTTGCTTAAAGGACATGACCTACAGAGACACACAAGCAGTGCGCCAACAGATGAAACAGGCCCAGTGCCTGAACCCTGTAAAAATTCTGTCTTTAATGGGTTTCCATGGCACCAGTCAGTGCTGTGTTTTACAGGCGGTCCAGGCAGGCATGTGCAGTGTCTGCTGGCGATGAGGGAATTGTATTTCTCTGAGGTAACCGTGACGATGTGTCAGACTGACAGACAAAGCCATTGAGAGGAGTGAAGTGGAGTGGAAAGCCACTCTTTAATGAAGAGGTGGAATTATTATTGACCAATGGAGGAGTGATTCTGTACCTTTGAAACACAGAGTGTGCATATGTGTGTGTGTGTGTGTACATGTGAGTGTGTGTGTGTGTGTGTGCGCATGTGTGTGTGTGAGTGTGTGTGTATGAGTGTGTGTGTGTGTGTGTGTGTGTGTGTGCGTGCGTGCGTGCGTGCGTGCGTGTGTGCGTGCGTGCGTGGTCTGGAGGTAGGGGTGCAGTGTTTACAGGACCAAGCCCAGGGTTCAGCTGAGGACAGCATACAGGCTGGAGCAGGAGTATGACTCACGTGTTTTCTCCATACGGATATAAGGAAACGTGGCTGGGAAAAATCACACACACACTCACACACACACTCTCACACACACACACACTTTATATAGAGAGTTACAGCTCAAGAAAAATTCAGCTGTAGAAAACATATGCTTTAAAGTCATGAGCCATGCATTTTGCCATGGCTGAAAGCAAACGCTTAACGAATACCTTATGTCCGTCAAGCTCACAAAATGTAACAGCGACGTCAGTAAAAAATGGCGCTTTTGGAATGTTTTTTGAAATGGCATCCACATGTATCTGCCCTGCTGGAAAACAACAGTGCCATGTTGTGGTGACCACTTCCTCAAGCTTACCGGCAGCAGACATGAGCAAAAACTTCCCTTTTTCAGGAAATCCCATTTCTGACAGACCATGACCATTACATCACAGGTCCTGTGATGCAGCTGGTGTTACATCACAATCACATCGCCTTTTCACACACTCCCGGAATGCCTGCATTGTGCAGAGTGCCGTGTCACAAGTGTGCGTGCGGGCATGCGAATTCAAAAGGAATGCTCACACTTTGCTTAAGAAGGCCTTTACAGGCAGTCGATTGCAGCCGTTCCACGCCCCTGTCATCCCCACTCCCACTGTTACGCATAAACTGGTAAAGGGACGGGTGAGGAACCAACTGGGAGCTGGGAGCCACAGGAAGGAACCAATCTTCCTCAGCTTCTGTTTCCAGTCCTGCAGGTCTCTCCCCACACAACATTTCACATAGTATGAAGTAATTGGTCATAAGTCTATGTACTAATGAAAACAAGGAGCAATAGAGAAATATAACTTCCCTCATGGTTTTACAACATCCCACCGCAGACATGTACCAAGAGCAGATTTCCAGTAAGTGTCACTGTGTTAAAAACCATAGACCCCTTTCTGAAACACAGTTGCTTCAGCTGTTTCAGTGGGAACTTCAGTATGAATTCTTGAGCTACAGAGCCCAGTTTGAAATCCAGTTGCTTCATACCACTGTCTACTGGGAACTCGACAGCACTCACTATTACTAAAGACAAGCGAGCTCAGTTACTTCACAAACTTCAGTCGTCAGGTGTTCTCCGAAAGGCTGCCTCTTCAGCTTCACTCTGAAGGGGCTGTTAAAAACCCCGGCTTTTCCTGCACACCCGTACGGCCACCCCGTACGGCCAAAACACAGCCGCACGCTGTCAAACGTTGTCGCACGCTGCACACCTCTCGTGAGGGCCAGTCCTGTTCCCGATACAGCGGCGTCCACTGCTCTGAGGGGAAACGTACTGAGAGACCATGTGACTCACGCATTGTGAAACAGCAGTCCCAAACTTCTTCCCGCTCTCTTCTCTCCCTGGCAATGTCTTCTATTTCTAGTAAAATCTACAGAGGGGTTTGGGAGTGGGTGGGGGGAGGTGGTCATCGAAAAAAATACTTGCCAAACTTCCATTAGGGATTTTTGGAGTGCCTCATTGTCATAAATACTGAGAACACTTTATAACAAGTTGCGTCATCTGCATTCTTCCTGGAACAGTGTGAGCTGTTGTTGATTTAGTAACTGCTCACTGGTATATCTTTTGCCACATTCACCCGCAGAGCAACACCATTTGTGTGCAAAGTGATGTACAATGATTAAAACACTAAAATCAGTTAAACTGATCAGTTCAAATAAAGAGGGAAAGCATTGCTACAGCTTTTTATACTAACAAACCTGTTGATACTAATAACTATCTCAGCAAGCCGAGCTTTCATTTGCTTTTTTCATTTGTTTTCATTTGTCTGATTTTGTATGCGGTCATATCAATGTGCAGTAGTTCTGTTTAATCGGGTCAGGAAAATGCTGATGAAGATAGTGAGGATGATGATGATGAAGGCTAATTGTTCTTATGGTAGCTATCCTCACAGGTGTGCATGAACTGTGTGTGTGTGTGTGTGTGTGCTTGTGTGTGCGTGTGTGTGTGTATAGTGGGGGGGGGGGTCTCCTCTGATCATTCTCCTACTCAGTGGTTCGAGGAATTGTCCGAGGTCTCTGAGAAGCGTGACTCATCTTTGCTATCAGGAAACCCTTCTGATGGGGACCGCAGGGTGCCTTTGGCAGCAACGGCCTGAATCAGTCACCAGCCTACCACTCCCAGCGCGTTTCTCCCTCTCTTCCTCTCTCTCTCTCTCTCTCAGACTGGCACTCAGACAACTTTCTCTCACACTCTTCACCTCACACATCGTCTCTCTCTCTCCCTGTTCTCTCTCTCTCCCTGTCTCCTCCCATTTACCACTCTCTCTTTCCACCCGTCCCTCTTTCCACCCCTCCCTCTTTCCTTCCCTCTCTCCCTCTCTCCCTCATTCCGGCAGGCAATGCCAGAGCAGGGCAGGATGTGGACACAGCTCTGACTCAATGACACAGCATTCAGAAAAATCAGGAAAATTACGTACGAACGTATGAATGTACCTCCATGGGTGCACCTCTCTCCGGTCTTCCCATTTCCTGTTCTCGCTTACAAAAGAGTATGTACACGCACACACACATTCATACATACTGGACACATAAGTGGACAAAAGAGGCACAAACCAAGCTGGTGGATTCCTGTCCGTTTCCCGAGGGACAATGGCCTACCATTCTACATCTTACCTTCAAAATGTATATGGCGAAGACCTAAAGATCTGACCACAGTTAGCGAGGACACTGGTTTTATAGAAAATATCATTCTGGATAGCAGCAGCCGTATTTGATATGGTTATATTTATTCATTTGGTAGAGGCTCTTATCCAGGGCAACTTACGAAAAGTGCATGACACGCTAATGAGTTGGAGGTGACCATTGTTCCCTGTGCTCTAGAGACAAGTGAATCACGCTAACAATGGGAGACTCTGAAGAAGGGAAAAGGAAAGATTAGTCAGAATCCGTGACTGTTGACGATTGCGGGTTTGTGATGTTTTTTAATTCCCCAGAATGCTTTGACAGCACATGGATTTTTTTTTTTCACGTGTGTCATGCTCTTTTTGAATTTGAGCTGGAACTTGAAGTGCACTTTTATTCCCTGGGTTTTACCATGGACCCACTCAGTGGCAGGGCAAGACATTTATACTTCTCTACGCATATTAATGAATCAACAGCCAATCAACCCTTCCCAACTTCCAATGTTCTGTTCATCCATTACCATAGCGACAGGCTGTTGGCTGAGGTGTGAGGCGGATGCAGACACATGATTTCGGGTGCTAATTCACTGGCTCCCACAGATGCTGGTACAGCCAGTGGTCTCTGACATCAGTGACTCCTCGGTAAATAAGTGGCGAGAACGCCTTGCTGGTTTGCAGCTCAGACATTTAAATCATCGTTCTGGAATTTGGTTTTGGAGTGACGAGCAGTTATAAACGCCTTCTCAGTGAGAAGCAGTGTCCTGTCTCATTCCCTCCTCAAGTGCGTTAGCACTGACGTCTCCCCAAAAATACAACCGCTCTTTCTTCCACCAGAACAGTATTAATTCACAAAAATAATCTCTACAAAAGGCCAGCCAAGGTTCTTAATGTCTATGACTCATGGTCCCTCTTCCCCATTAATCCCTAAAGAATGAGGAGACAGGTTATGAGGTAGTTTGTTGCTACCAGAGAGCGGGAGATTGATAATCAGCAAGGAATGTTCCTGTTGCTACGGTGGCCAGGTTGTGTAACTCTCCAGAAAGGTTTGAAAGTGTTCTGGGCTCAAAGCCCACGGTCTCCCGTCATCTCCTCACTGGAGAGTCAGGCGCACACAAAATCGGCACGAGCCCACACCTCTCAGGAAACATCCCCTCCTTCTGCGCATCACTTTTCTCCCGGCCGTCCCCCGGAAAAAAAAAAAAGCCATCTGTGAGGAAACGGGCCTTCCGCCTCACTCCTCGGCTCTCTTGTGTGCCTCTGTTGTGCAGTGAGTTTTCCCCTCTGAGGGAGCCCAGCCGCTTCAGACACACGGCCCTCCCTACACATTTCACCGGACTGCAGAGATAAAACACTCAGCATTCCCGTGATTACTGCCAAAATCTGGGATCGCCAGATTGCTCCCACTTTCATTCTGCATTACCATGCTGCTGGAGCTCAGAGGTCTCCTCACAGCCATGTTTTAGTCATAAACTCTGCACCTCCCAAGTGTCTTAGAGGCCTTCAACAAAGTGAACACATGAGGGGAGGTTGGGGGGTTGGCTCTCAAACTGTAAAACTGGATGCGTTTCTACACTTCAAAGGTGGCATTAAAATGCAGTTTCTCCACTTATGTTTCAAAGAGGTTGTTTTTATCAACTTTATGCTAGAGACTGGGAAATTGTGTGTCCAAGACTAAGGCTACAATCAGCTTGAAACAATGATTTAAAATAACTTTCCTTATGCTTAGTTTTTTTTTTAATTTATTTGTTTCATCCCCTTGCGTTGAGTGCACTTTTGGGAAAGGTTTTTTATGTACTTTTTGATTTGTTCATGAGGTGTTACATGCTGTTAGTGAGGCCTATTTAAAATCTTCAATGACCTCATGAGTTCTGTAAATAATTTTTTTCATTATCACTCTCAAAGGTAGGAGGCAAGTAGTAATGCATTTAGTAAGTAGTAAAGTAAGTAAGGAGTAAAGAAATTAGGAGTGACTCAAACACACAACTTCAACATTGTGTCATGGTTCACACACACACAGAAAGAGAAAGACTGTGACATTATCACTCTAAGTTTGGAGACTCACCCACTTGTCAATTTAAAGAAGGATACAGGATGTAAATAACACAAACACCCACATTGCCCAGGCAGCCAGACATTACTGGCCTCTTTTTGTCATTTTTTCACTGTGCCATGTGTATTTTTGTCTTGCTTATATTTTCCTCTGAGCAAGGGCAGGAAAGCCACAACCCCTTCACTAAGAGGAAAGTGGGGGTGGGTTCCTGGGTTTCTGTGTGTGTTTGTGTGTGGGTTCCAGTGACCGTGCAAAGCAGAGAGAGAGAAAAGAGATGAGACGTTTGTGGGGGATCTCCTCATTTATGCAGATATGAAAATCTTCATAACATATCTGTTGCATCTCCATATGTAAGAGCAAGGAGGCAGTACATAGGTGCAGATGACTGTGTGCAGCATGTGTATGATGCTGTAATAAAGTTGTTGGTTTTTCTGACTGTGACTATGCGTATTTTGGTTTTGGTTTTGTGTGGGAAGGGCTTCTAACAATTCTAATAAGAGGGGGTGTGGATTTTTAGTCAAATTTTTTATTAGATCACTGTCCTTACTAGGTAACCTGCCTCCCTCACACAGTAAAAAATTGAAGAAAAAAAAAGGGATTGAAGCCCGAGCTCCACTACCACTGAGTCCCGCCCTCACCTTTCCTCAACAGCATGGGACATCCCTAAACTCCATCATAGTGAGAACATCTGAATTCTCCTCCTCCCCACATCAGAGTACTCGCCTCCCCCCTGACCCATCTCATACCAGAACACAAGGAGGGCACAAGCACAGGAAAGATCACAACACATTACATTATTGTCATTTAGCAAAGTTTATCCACAGCCACTTACATAGGTTACAATTTTTACATACAGCTTTATCCATTTATACAGTTGGATATTTAGTGAGGCAGTTCTAGGTTAGTTACCTTGCCCAAGGGTACAGCAGCAGTGCTTCCATAGGAGATCAACCCACCAATCTTTCGGTTATGAGCCCTGCTCCTTAAGCACTACACTGCCACACTGCCTCCCCCCTGCATATCTCCTGTGATGACCACTGTCTTGGAGAAATTCAGGAGAAGCCTCTATGTGGGTAGAAGTGCAACACATGTCTGAAAATAAAGATGAGTAGGATCATTAGGCAATCAGCCAATTACATGTACAGGGCCCACACCAAGTCAATGGCATTTACTCACGGAGATTTAACAATGCCTGGAAACATTTGGTCTCTGGGTTTGCATCGCATATGAAGCAATCTTTAAAAGCTACTTCAGTTCATAAGGCTCTCAGAAAGACTGCTACCCACAAGGAGAGACGGGAGCACTAGCTGGCTGGGAGGGGTGTGTGTGTGTGTGTGCGTGCGTGTGTGTGTGCCTGTGTTTGTGAGCAAGACAGAGAGCCTGTGGGACATGATAAATCAATGTGATGCTTGTTTCTATACAGTGCCCTCATCTGCTTGTTTGACCCTTTGAGCTGATACCCTTCCCATCTCCTTTATGAGTGTGGATCTACAGTGGGAGACCACAGACAAACAGCCCAGCCCTTTTCTGCCTGCCACACCATTGAAGGACTGTCAGAGGGAGATACCCCCACCCACACCCCCACTCCCACTCCCACCCCCACCCCTCACCCAAACTCCACTCACTGTCATTGCTATACCAGCCTGACTCAGGCGCTCTGTCAAAACAAGGCCCTTCTCTGATTCCTGGAAATGCCTTTTGTGGGTCTGCTTACTGCCATTCTTTGAAGGGTAGTTTAGGGTAAACAAGGCGTCTTTCCCAGCACAGGCAAAAACTCGCATTCCTGAGCAGAACTTCAGCGCTTCCCAAGCCAATAACATCTCTGCATTTTTTTTCTTTGAGGGAGGACGGTGTCAAAGGAAAATTTAAACCATATGGAAACCATGGCAGACTCACTTTGGGCAATAAGATCTATTTGATATTATTTATTCATGACATGACGCGTGTGACAAGTGTGGAAAAGCTGTCCGCGTGCACGCTCCCTGCCGTTTCCATAGACTGTGAGGTCAACAGGCTTGGTTTAATGGCTTATTGAGCCAGTTCAATTTGTATAACTGAATGAACACGCATGCCCTTTGCTTTTGAAAAGATGACCAGGTATGCAAACCCTGTTTCTGAGGAACATGGGTAGTATTGTGGTCTATGACTATTTAAACAGGACATTATGAACAATTGTGGTTCATGGAAAAGGAGTCACTTTCCATGGAAGTGGCTATCGAGGGTGATAGGCAGTGAGCTTATTCAAATCCAAACTGCCCTTTCTTTGCCTTTCAGGGAATAGAAGTCCCACCGTTTCCATGCCGGTTCAGGGGTCCGTTGGCACCCAGCTCTTTATAGAAGCATTCTGAATAATTAAAAAGTTTGGTTTTCCATGGCTAAACTCTCTTGTCCAGGGTAGGGAGTCTGCAATAGAGCTAACCAGTGCATGTGCTGCAGAGAGCAAGCCTGTCGCTCTGACTATCCTGCCTGAATGTGTGTAAAAGCATCATAACTGTCTGCAAAGCCTGATGGGAAAGGTCAAAGGTCAGGAAAGTTTGCTGCACGTTCCTTGGCGACATGAAGAGAGTGTGGCCTTAGCCAGGGATATTGGTTTTTAAATCAAGTACACAAGCCTGCTTTTCTCTTGATATCATCCTTTGTGCAATACCATTTTAATTGTGTGACTTAACTCTGTTTACTCTAACAGCTAAAAAAACAGAAAAAATCTCTTAATGAAACTATGACTTCGGTGTCCACAGGGCTCTTTCTTCAAGAAAGAAATACACAAGACTAACTGCCTGTCCTTGCCACAATCTGAAAATGGAGCATTCTCACAGGCCTTGAGCACATTTTATTCCACCAACACTAAAGCACATCTGACCGGAACAAAGGGGATATCTTTCTTTGAAAAAATGTGTTCTTAGAAGATGAGTGTATGGACAGAGAGGCTCCTCAATGAGTAGAAAAGGGGACGCAGGGCGTGGGCGTTTCTGAGAGCATTTGACAGCAGGCGACGGCAAGGCTGCCGCTGGCCCCGTGCCGCTTCTGGTGAGCGCAGCGCGTAAAGGTGTGTGAGCGTGTGGGTGCATTTCGGGTTTCTGATCGGCCTGTGGGACCAGGCGACAGAGGTGCGAGAGCAGCAAAAATTCGCTGAATCAGAAACGCGGTCACGCCGCTGAGCACGTCACTTTGAGGCCACGGCAGCCGAGCGATCGCGAGGAATATGCCGCAAACGCAGAGTTCATGAGAATCCTTCTGGCTACATGCGCTGTAACGCTGCCTTTTTGAGCTGTGAGCGGCCGATGCAAAAAATAAATAAACAGTTGTGACTATTCCCTCTGTTGAATGCACCTCTGGATCAAGAGCAAGAGGGTCTCACCAACTGAAATAGAACCCAGAAAGGTGTTGGTGTACTGAGGAGCTGTGGGGTCAGCTGACTATTCAATTACGCATTACCCAGCAAAACAGTGGCAGCCTGTGTTCTACAAAGGCAGGCGCAGATAACTTACCTCCATTTGATAGTTACCTTGAGCCTAGTTTTCTTCTTTAGCATGATTAACAAGTGTGCAAACTGAAGTAACAATCAACCAGAAGAGGCTGCAGTCTTTTTTCTCTTGTACAGCTGTATCCGTCTAAGTGTCTCCTCAGTGAACTTCACACGAAATGAAAACACCTGGTTTTCAGGAAAACCTGTGCTAACGTCTTTGTCATAATTGTTATGAGTATTTATTTCATGTGAAGTGCAGAGAGGTTAGACACCTGCATGCTGCTGATACATATAACTAATTTAAACTGGCAAACTGGTCCATTATAAAAAAAACACATTCAGGACATTGTATCCATTTAAAGGTGTGTGTAAAGGTTTAAAATAATCAGTTTAAAGTTTTTTTTTCTGACTCTCCTATTTCTGTCTCTCTGGCCGTCACGGAAGCGCAGTGCTCTTACAGAGTGTAGAGGTGTACCGCCACAGGCCTATGGACCCCTATTTTGTTTACGCTGTGTGGCTGTTTCAGAGGAATTTCTCCCTGGTTCCTGGGAGGGCCTCTGAGCTCAGCAGAACTGCCTCTGTGTGGAGAAACTGTCCTGGATGTGATTAAGACCGCTGTCAACATCCATGAGATCTCCTGGACCATATGCTAACATCAGGATACCACACACCCACAGAGCTCTCTCAGCTCTCGGACAATGCAAAGGAGAAACGTCCAAAGGACATTCTTATCCCAAAGCGAGTCCGGCTTTGCATACATGCTCACATTTATAGCTCATTGCCTTACATTACATTACATATGCTCTTATCCAGAGAGACTTACGCAGTTTATGATTTTATATCTTATCCATTCATACAGCTGAATTACTGAGGCAATTGTGGGTTAAGTACCTTGCCCAAGGGTACAGCAGCAGTGCCCCAGCGGGGAATTGAACCAAAAACCTTTCGGTTACGAGGCCTGTTCTTTACCACTATGCTGCACTGCCACCCACATTATTATTGTCATTATGATCAGGGTACTGGATATCATTTATAACTGTATTCAGTGTATAACTGCACAGTGTCCCACAGCAAAACACCACTGACTCAGAGGCCAAATGGCCTTTCACAGGAAAGCAGTGGAACAAATGAAGTCGTATCGGAGAGTTCCTGTGAAATCCAGCTCTGCAGCCCGGTGTGTGTGATGAGATAAAGACAACCCCCGAAGAGGTGGGGGGTGGGGTGTGGGGGGGGGGGGGGGGGGGGTCGGAGGGTTGAGGGTTGTCTTTAAGGGTTGGGTCAGGGGTGGAACTGGATTCACATGACATCACCGCTGCTCTCAACAGGCTTCTCTTCAGGACCACTATGCTACACTGCCACCACACTTACTGTTGACTCCTTATAAGGCTGTTTGCTTGTGTTGTACTCTGCCTCACTTGTAAGTTGCTTTGGATAAAAAGCGTCTGCCAAATGAATAAATGTAAATGTAAACTTCTTTGTGCTGCTTCCCATTTCTCGGGTAGCCACTTGACCGGGTCAATGCTATAAAAAAACGGTGTTCTAAATAAACTTACTTTACCAAGTAAATAATTAAAACAGATAACAGATCGATTGAGATGACACCTACTGAGTTCGATTTGTAACGATGCGCTTTATGAAAATAAACACACAATTCCCAGCATGTCTGTTCTGCCCGTGTCGGACTGGGCTGTCTTCAGTGAGAGAGCGGCCGGGAGAGCAGGAGTGAGGTCAGAATGCGCTCCCGCCAGTGCTGACGCTGGCCTCTCTAATTTCAGAATAATCACTCCTAACAGTCTGGAAGGAGTACAGCACTGGCACGGGTGGCAGTAGTGTTAAGGTCAATCCGAGTTTCAGTGAATCCCATGCAGTTATTGTGACTGTATTGCATTTAGGGCATTCCTCACCACCGACATGAACTAAAGAGCAGCATGGCACACTACCAGGCCTGCCTTCACTCCTCCTCCTGCACACACACACACACACTCTCTCTAACGCACGCACGCACGCACGCACGCACGTTCAAGCACATACACACACACACTCCCTCTCTCTCACACACACACACACACACATGCATGCACAAGCACACACACACACGCACGTGCAAGCACACACACACACACACGCACACACAGATGCACACACACATATGCACCCACAGACACATACATGTAAATGCACATTTGCTCACAAACAAACACCCACAGATGATTGTATACACAGGTTTGCATGCATGCAAACACATGCACACAGGCATGCACACACATGCACAGCACTGAGAAACACACACACTTGCTCATCTAGGTTCTATAGCTGTGCTCTGTTTTCCTCCAGCCCTCAGAGCTCTGATTGCAACCCCCCCCCCCCCCCCACACCACCACTCCCACACTTTCATTTGGTTGAACTGTTTCATCTCTTGCACAGAAAAAGAAATTATTTGAGGTATTTCGGGAATATGCACAAGAGTATATCCAAGCGTGGCAGAAAATGTCATATTGTTCTGCTCTTACAGCCAATTGCAGAGCTGCCTTGCTTGCCCCCCGGAGCAATGGTTTATGGAGCTGCACTTCAGGGAAACCATGTGACTTTCCACTCGGTGCGGAAAAAGAGAGAGAGAGAGAGAGAGAGAGAGAGGGGTGAAAGAGAGAGAGAGAGGAAGAACAGCGAGAGAGCAGTGAGGTGGATGAGAAGAAGGACAGAGAGGAGAGCTGCAGACAGAGGAGAGAGGAAAAAGAGAAAAAGAGAGAGAGAGAGGGACTCAAATGACTCATGGACGAGAGATGGAGGGGAAGGGTGTGTGTGCGTGTGTGTGTGCGTGTGTTTGTGTGTGCGTGTGTTTGTGTGTGTGTGTATGTGTGTGCGCGTGTAGGTGTGTGTGTGTGTGTGTGCGCGTGTGTGTTTGTGTGTGCGTGTAGGTGTGTGTGTGTATGTGTGTGTGTGTGTGTGTGTGCGTGTGTGCGTGTGTGTGTGTGTGTGTGTGCGTGTAGGTGTGTGTGTGCGTGTAGGTGTGTGTGTGTATGTGTGTGTGTGTGTGTGTCCCTGTAAGCATGTGTGTAAGTAGGAGTACGAATACTGACTGTATCACCAAATTACGAAAGAGTCGTCTGCTTTGCAGAGTAACAGTTAAAAGGACATGCCATCTATTAATCAGTGATGATGCAAGGGGAGGGGGGTTTGCACGTCAGAACAGAGGGACTCCATTTCCCAGCTTCAGTAAAACGGGACACAAAGAGCGTTTTGAGGCCACAGAGCCTGCAGGCCACCCCTTTCACACCTCCCAGCCTGCACAAACGCAACCCCTCACCCGCTCTGTTTCACCAGCACTGCGCTGTCTTCCAGCCCTGCTGCTGGAGGAGCTTCAACTGTCCTTAGATGCTGCACTGTTTCACAACGCACTTCTGCCATGCTGCTACTGCGGCACACTGCTGCTACACTGTGTCATAACAGCACACCTCTGCTACACTGTGTCATAACAGCACACTGCTGCTACACTGTGTCATAACAGCACACCTCTGCTACACTGTTCCTGCAGCACACTGCTGCTACACTGTGTCATAACAGCACACCTCTGCTACACTGTTACTGCAGCACACTGCTGCTACACTGTGTCATAACAGCACTACTCTGCTACACTGCTACTGCAGTACACTGCTGCTACACTGTGTCATATCAGCAAACCTCTGCTACACTGCTACTGCAGCACACTGCTGCTACACTGTTACTGCAGCACACTGCTGCTACACTGTGTCATAGCAGCACACCTCTGCTACACTGCTACTGCAGCACACTGCTGCTACACTGTGTCATAACAGCACACCTCTGCTACACTGTTACTGCGGCACACTGCTGCTACACTGTCTTAATACAGTACACTGCTGTGTTACTGTGTTACTGCCTGATGTGTTTATTTAAAACCTTCAGTCCTGCAGACAGCACTGTCACCGCCCCTGTGCTGTCCCGCTGCATGCTGGGTAATTTCGCTGTCTGCACACAGCACTCTCATTGAGCAGGCCTCAGTCTCTTCTTCACAAAAGAGCTGGCTTTACTGGCAAGGAACCAGGCTGATTGCTGAGAGAATCCCCCCCCCCCCCCCCCCCACCCCCAACCAGCTTCCCTGTCAACACAGAACGTTCATGTTTGCCTGTATGTGTGTGTGTGTGTTTGTGTGTGTGTGTATGAGAGGGACAGAAAGAGTGTGTGTGTGCATGTATCTGAGTGTATGTATTTGTGTGGGTGTGTGTGTGAGTGTGTGAGAGAGTGTGTGCCTTTGTTGGCCTGTGTAGCATGCTTCTTTCCATTTGTCAGTGTGCTTGCAGGCATGCGTGAGCGTGTGGGGATGAGAGCCACGCCTCTGCAAGCCAGTCTCATGCAGATAGGTGGTCTGAATTCTAGGAAAACGCCGCATCACTCTACCCGGCAAGATTTACATCCCTATCAGAGCTGAGGTTAAACACTGCTGACTCGCCAGTGCTATCGCTACCAAGAAGCGGCAGGTCAGTGTGGTCACTCCTGTGAACCCTGCCTTTCTGCTGTGCGAATATTTTGGTCACTTTGTCCATCGGTTTTTATCGCAGCTATCGCTGAAGAGACATGCAGAGCCCCGCCGTGATGGCCGAGGAGCTATACGCAAGTGTGAGAGTACACTGTACGGCAGCAGGAGTATGCCGTGCGATAAATATTTTAAGTTTTAGTTTTCCAGTTTCTACGAGGTGTCAAGTCAGTGAGTCAGCCTTGATAAGGGTGTTTGCTAAGCAGATGTCAATGGGAAAAAAAAGCATTTTAATACATAAAAATATTTTAATACACCATTGCTCAAGGGAGATTACATACTGTAGGTCAGAGTGGACAGACGAAAGCATGCAAACTGCCACATGAATTTGAAGTCATTGCCACACAATTTTTTTTTTTTTGTGAGTTCTTTCTCAATTTGGGTTTTTTGTGGTTTGCGTTACCATCATCTCTTAGGTAACCTCTTCTTTGAGAGGTTTCAAATCTGTTTGTCCTTCTTCTTACGGAGGTGCCTTCATACTGACGTGATGAAGGCTTGCAACAGGCAGAGAGGGTTGCGTGTGCAATGGCAAACTGAGCCAGAGAGTTTCAGTTTGGGGCTCAAGGCAAGAAGCTTCTGCTTTCACAGGAATTTACATGGCCCAGGCACCCATATTCCCAGAACGTCTTGCAACAATCTATGGTTTCGCACGAAAGACCAGCTGCAGATGAGACTGAGCATTTCATTCCTCTGTACCATGGGCTCAGTAAACAATTGTTTGGAACAGAATACAAGTGCTGATTCAGTGATATAAAATGAAAATTGTCATTAATGGGTATGAGGAAGAGCTTCTGCTTGAAGTAACAGACACCTCACCGGTACTGTTCTCATTCCTGCCTGAACGTGCTGAGTGAATGCAAAACTCTCTGTGGTGATTCATCACTAACACAAAAAAACAAAGAGAATTTATATTCCTACAGAGTTTCAAATAACATGGTGGTGGTGGGGAGTGGTGGTGGTGGGGGGTGGGGGTGGGTGTTCGCAGGGTTGGGTCATTTGGATAGCGGATCCCGGGAGCCAGTGAAATGAATCACATGTGCACCCTTAAAAGATGGAAAGACCTAGGATGGCAGTGCAGACTGCTTCTTGGCACCAGGGAGAGCTACAGCCTCTGCTGTGATGGCAGTCTGTGACCACGGTGAGAGCCTCTGAGCACAACTCCATTCCTGATGACCACATTCTTCTTTACCAGCTGCCTGGTTGCACAACAATTTTCACCCAAACAGCATTTTGATTTAGCACTGTAACCTGGCACGTGTAGGAGCCATGCTGAACAAAAACAAACATTTCGCTCGTATAACGCACATTTCTGGCAACACTGAGTCACGATGTTTCTAAAGTTGCGCAGTTCTCTTTTTTGCATGTCTGAAAAAGGGGAACATTGGTTTCATTTTCTCCTGAACTCTTTTGAAATACTTTTCTGTTCATCTTAAGGCTTTGTGATGACAGAGAGAGTCACACATGGTAAAAAAAAAGGGTGGTGAAACCATAACCTGAGCATGGCTCAACTCCACCTTCCCCTTCATCATGTCCCACTCTTAAACAACGGCGTTGAGGATGTGCTTAGGTCATGGCCCTGGACCAACAGTGACCTCATAATTATGCATTTGCACTCAGTGACCTCATAATCACACGTTAACACAGAGTGTTACCTCATAATTGAGCATTTGCACTGACAGTGACCCCATAATCACATGTTTGCATTGAAGGTGGCCTCATAATCAGGCCTTCACCTTATCAGTGGACCTGGACACTTTGCTGCCGGTCTCAACAACAGTCACAACACACTGACACTCCCAGTCCCAGCCAGCTCCATGCAACCCATCCATACCACAGCCAAGCGACTGCTCTTTGGAGCTTCCATCATTTGTGTGAACCTTTTCATATTTAATTCATTTTCATTATTGTGTCTGGTAAACAAAGGTACTTGGGCGTGCAGGGCATGGCTTAGTTGATCATAATTAATGCACAATGTAAATGCTGTTTACATTACTGCTTAATCAATACTTTGTGAACTGTACCAATTCACAAATAAATGTGATTTCATGCTAATATTGAAATCTGTGCTACAGTGAGATTAAAGAAAATGAGAGAGAGAAACAGGGAAAGAGAAAGATGGGGGGAGAAAAGTGAGATACATATATTCACCTACAATCCAGTGACTAAAAGATTACTATTTTACTGCAATGAGGATCATACCTTTCCCAATTCAAAGAAACAAGTGAGCATCAAAACACCCCTGAGACAAAACAAATAATTCATTATTGTTTCCATTACCATTAATATGATTTTATTATTATTGTCACACATCGGGGAGAGCGGAGATGGAGAGAGGGAAAGAAAGACTGAGGGACAGAGGGAAAGCGCGAGAGAGGGCAGATGGGGAAGGTGAGCGGCATCAGCCGAGCACAACGCTGCCTGCGTGCAGAGACAGGTTCGCTGCAGCCATGCCTGACAAACAGCAGGATATGGAAGTGTTGTGCCAGCCACTTACAGGAACAGCTGGCCATCAACCAGGAGCTGTGTCACTGACTGCCTGGAGCTGAGGGGGGGACAGAACCACAGTGACCGTCCACACCAGACCAGAGATTGCCCACACCAGACCAGAGACTGACCACACCAGATCAGAGACTGACCACACCAGACCGGTGACTGATCACATCAGACCAGGAACTGACCACATCAGACCAGGAACTGACCACATCAGACCAGGAGTGACCACATCAGACCAGGAACTGACCACATCAGACCAGGAACTGACCACATCAGACCAGGAACTGACCGCAACAGACCAGGAACTGACCACACCCAACCAGCCTGTGGACGATACCCCTCCCTGCCTCACCTGCACTGAACTCAGGGAACATTCCTGAGGTCAAGTCATTCCTGGGTCACTCTCAGCTCTCATGAACGAACACAACAGTGCTATACACTCCCTCTGCAAAGGACACACCCACCTACTGCACCAACCAGAGCCCTGCAAACTGCGGAAAAGATGAAGCGGAGCTGCCGATCTCTCACACTGGCATTGGTCATGGCATGAAACAGTGACCAGATTCCTGTGGAGATTCATCTGGGCGGAAAGTACCTGTGCTTATAGGAAAAGCTCCTCATGTGCTTCCCCCCGGAACAAACGCCATGCCACGCCTTACACCTATCAGCCCAGCTTATAGTTACAGCCAATAAAGTAATATATACTAATATCAATAATGTTCATCATTAGCACAACAACATGCAAATTTTCTGTTCGGGGGTGTGCTGCAGATTTTCCCTGGAATTGAGGTCTCCTGAGAAAGCAGCTCACTGTTCCAACCTGAATGAAAAACTGAGGCTGACACGAAACCCGTCGACTGTAATCATGTCATGTTTAAGACCTTCGGGTCTAAGAGATTAGACTAAGAAGTTTTTAGACGTATCTTATCTTATCCAGAGTGACTTAGGTTTTTTTTTTTTTTTTTTTTACAAATTAATCCATTTATACAGCTGGCTATTTACTGAGGTGACTGTGGGTTAGGTACCTTTGCCCATGGGTAAGGGGGAATCGAACTGGCAACCTTTCCATTACGAGTCCTGCTGCTTAACTTCTAAGCTACACTGCCACCCGGTGACAACATAGAAACTGCACCAAAAGGGGCAACCATGGCCTACGGAATGGAGACAATGGGGGTGGTGCCAAGGACAACACTGACTGCAGTTGGGCGCGATTTGTCCCCGTGAAAAGCGGCACTGGCGCGGAAAGCATGCACATGAGACAAAGCAGCGCGGAAAGCAAAAGGGAATTTATTACTGCACAGTCAACACCAGGAAACGGGTGACAATCCAGCTCAGCTGTTGCCATGAGCGAGAAGCACACAGCCTGCTTTAGCTAGAAACACAGAAACAGAAACAATACTTTCTAAGACATTACAATCAGCACAGCGGAAAGAAACTTCTCTCTTTTAATAGCATTTTAACTCATTCGGGGTCAGCACGTGGCAAGGTCAACACCCCCCTGAGTATCCAGAGAAAGCCATAATTACAGGACACAGAACAAAACAAACTCACCAAAAAAACAACAACAACAGAAAACTTTGGCAGATGACATGTGAACTTCTTGTTTATGACGCACGACCAGGGACAGCGTTCACCAGGGACAGTCATCGCCTCGAACAAACCCCTCATTGTTGTGACAGTGCTTTACAGTCGTCTCTGGATGTGGCCCGCTGCTGCTTGTCCTTTCGAGACAAACAGACAACAGCGTTAGCCGGGAAGCGGCTGGCCTACTTTCTGTTTATTCGATACTGCTGTTTAGCTGCGTCTGCTTCTATGCGGCCGACGCCATCTGAAACTCTAGGTGAATGGGGCCCCTTTCTCTCTCTCTCTCTCTCTCTCTCCTCTCTCTCTCATTGTCTGTGAATGGAAGTCACTGATCCCTTTCACTGAAGTGGCTATTCACTACAGCAGAGTGCCTTCCCCACAGTCAGGTGATCGATCTCTCTCTCTCTCTCTCCCTCTCTCTCTCTCTCTCTCTCTTTCACTCTCTTGCTTGCTCACTCTCTCGCATCATGAATGGACGTGATTTCGCTGGCTGTACTGGATGCGTTCTCAGCAGTCAGGTGACCTGGCGCAGGTCAGGGTTGGTCAGTAGTGCTGCAGGGCCTCCCTGCTTCTCACATTGTGCCCTCTCAGATCCCGGGGGGGGGGGGGGGCATTTCTATAGTGCACTCTCTATGCCCCCCCCCAGAAATATTCTTTAAATTCTTTCCACTTTTCCAAGCATGGCACTGTGATAGCTCATGTTAGGCACTATGCTCTTAACAGGAACTCTATCCCACAACCCACCTGGTGGACCTGTCTGTTGCAGCTATCAATGCACCCTCCCCCGGGCTGCCGAGGATTCTGGGTATTCTCTGCCCGGAGCTGAGTCCTTTCCTTTGGTGGCCTGTGGGAAACTCAAGTTCCTCTGCACTGAGGTAATGCTGGGATCTCTTCAGACAACTGTACCACAGTGGATCAAATGACAACAGGGAGATGCACAGCCCTTTGCAATGCACTCACACACACACACGCACACACACACCTCTGTGCTACACACACTCATATAAAACCCTTTCCTGTCCCCTAACCACCAATTCAGCACTCCCACCTCAAGACATATACACACACACACATATGACTAATCACTCACAAAACCCCATGTAATCCTCTTCACTCATACACTTTCTCTCTCTTTTTCTCTCTCTCTGACAAACAAACACACACACACACACACACACACACACACACACACACACACACACACACACACACAATCAAACACACACACATACACTCATACGTGCATGCGAGCCGTCCTCACTCGTATATCAAATCTGGTGGTGCTGTCATCAGATGACTGAGGTCTGACTGTAGAAACCCTGTCTCGGCCCAAAGCTGAAATGCATTAGCGCATCTGCTCTGGGTTTGCGGCTCCTCGGCTGCAGCAGGGAAAATGCGACAGCTCAGCACGCATTCCGCCCGAGGACTCGCCGCAGCGTACGATAACAGGAACCCGCCCACCCCACCTCACCTCCCTCACCTACACGTGATCAAAGCAAATGTGCCATCACACAGGCTGAGGGGAAACTCTTACAAGGAAGCGAGAGTGCATTCTTTAGGTGCAGGTTCATCCAAGCACACAAACTGAGGATCACGCACACGCACACACACACACACAATAGAGCTCAGAACTCAAAAGAGCTCAGCGACATCCAAAGAAGCTTTGGTGAACTCGACTGCTGGCTACCACACCCTCTTTGGTGTCTATTGAACCGTTCAAAAGAATCACAATTCGACCTTTCTCAACACGCACAATGATGAAGCGGCCTGCGAGCCATGTATTTGTGTGAGTGCGCAGACCCGTCAGGCACACACACGCGGCGATAACATCTCTCGAACACTGCGTTCTCTTCCTGCCCGGATTCCCAGAACACAGAACAGGTGAGGCAGGTGAAGCAGGTAAAGGACAGCCACACAGTTCCTTTGTGGAGATTACTTTCCAAGAATCTGTTCTGATCCCTGCCAAGAACTGTTGAGAGATTCCTCAGAGCGAAGTTCTGATCTTTTGGGTGTTTCATTGCACAGCTTCTCCTCTGTATAAGAGTGTTACAGTGCAAAGGTTCTGATATCTCCTCTGTATAAGAGTCTTACAGTGCAAAGGTTCTGATATCTCCTCTGCATAAGAGTCTTACAGTGCAAAGACTCAGATATCTCCTCTGCATAAGAGTCTTACAGTGCAAAGACTCAGATATCTCCTCTGCATAAGAGTCTTACAGTGCAAAGACTCAGATATCTCCTCTGCATAAGAGTGTTACAGTGCAAAGGTTCTGATATCTCCTCTGTATAAGAGTGTTAACAGTGCAAAGGTTCTGATATCTCCTCTGTATAAGAGTGTTACAGTGCAAAGGTTCTGATATCTCTTCTGTATAAGAGTGTTACAGTGCAAAGACTCCGATATCTCCTCTGTATAAGAGTGTTACAGTGCAAAGGCTCTGATATCTCCTCTGTATAAGAGTGTTAACAGTGCAAAGGTTCTGATATCTCCTCTGCATAAGAGTGTTACAGTGCAAAGGTTCTGATATCTCCTCTGTATAAGAGTGTTAACAGTGCAAAGGTTCTGATATCTCCTCTGTATAAGAGTGTTACAGTGCAAAGGTTCTGATATCTCTTCTGTATAAGAGTGTTACAGTGCAAAGACTCCGATATCTCCTCTGTATAAGAGTGTTACAGTGCAAAGGCTCTGATATCTCCTCTGTTTAAGAGCATTCCAGTGCAAAGACTCTGATGTTTCTTTTGATCCAGTGTTGAAAGTATGTGTCAGACCGCATTATGATACTGCATGGTGCTGTACAGGACCTCATATTACCAGCCATGACCTCATCCATTCCCAGAGCACACACACACACAAGGGCAGACAGTCCCCATTGACTTTCTGCTGCAGCGTCTAGCCAACTTGATAAGGTACCCTGCTATTATTTGGTGACTCAATGATTGCGGTGAATCTTGCCCCACCGATACAGTTCGGCTGAAGTTGCCACACCCCCAGCTGTCCCTCGGCCTGGCATTCCGAGACAGCCTTCGCACGGAGAACTGTAAGCCAGCAGAGGATTATTTCTTCAGAAAAAAAGCGCTGTCAACATGACATCCACGATAAGACTCCAATTATGCAATCACCAGCTGATAAAGAGCGGAAACGGTTGTCATGCCCGACGTATGACTCCCTGCATTCGAGGAGAGGCTCTTAAGGGCTCCGATGGCCGTTTATTGACTGGAGTGAGTGCGTGAGCGAGCACGTGGCCCCGCAGGGCTCGCTTCACAGCCTGCTCCGCGGATGAACTCTCAGGCACGCTACAGATTACAGATCGTTCTTTTATTCCCAGAGCCCGGCCGTGCACCTCTGAAGAGAAACCACAAAACAAAGCACCTCCGGCAAATCTGGCAGCCACAGGGAGTGACACAAAACGCCAGTCTCGCCTTCCTGTCTCCTCAGTAAACCCCCCTCCCCCTCCCCCGTCCCCTCCCTCCCCCCCCTCCCCCGCCCCCCCTCTCCTTGAAGTTACCACACTGTGTTCCTCCCGGTTTATCTCAGTATTTACCATGCATTTCCAAACTCAGCGCACAAGCTCCGCCCCGCCCCCCCCAGAACACCCTGTCCCCGGAGTTCCATCCGTAGTGGTGAGCACTGTCCCTAAAAACAGTTCCACGAATCTGGGCTCCCGTAAATCCTTTCAGGATGAGGTAAGAATGCAGATCAAAGCCAGGATCCCAAAAGCACTCGCTGCACTGCAGAGAGCAGACGGCCATGTGGTGAAGATCAAGAGCAAGCTGGGGACACCAGGCAGAGATCAGGGAACCAGAGGGTTGCCAGTTCTGAAGCCCCTGGACAGGGAGATGCCTGTGGGCATGGGGTTTCCCTGTCATTGTCAACTAGAATAAGGCCATTCATCATCAAGGACACACTGATTTGAACCAATCAGTACTTTGCTCTGGGAAGAGAGGTTATTTGATTGGTTCCTATGAGTCAGTGATTGACAGCAGATGGTACCCCCACCCAGAGCAGGATGCCACTGCAGCTGTACTGTGTAAGAGGGGGCTGGCAGTGCCAACACAGTGACCTCATGTTGGCACCACGCAGCAGAGAGGGCATAGCTCAGAATGCTGCCAGGCAGAGGGGGTGGGTCTATCTCATTCACAGACCACTGTGAGTAGGGCTGCAACTAATGACACAATCACACAATTAGCTACTCAATGGCTCTATCGGCTTTCAAATTTAGCTTGAGGTTGTTTTAGGCATCTGCTAACTAACAATAAACACAATAAACATGAGAACTTTATTCAAAAATACCTCTTTTAATGAATGGTTACTAGCACTAATTCAGTGAGGGCAGTTGCTTGCTGGGGAGTACAAGTCTGCTTCCTTTGAAGAAAGCCATCCATGGTAGCATTACGAGATTCAACAAGAGAGAGAACCCCCTGGAGTTACACACCTGCTCCAGGCAGCTTACAGCACGGCAGAGTATAGATTACAGGCGTGCTTTTTAAAAGGACGTCCCTAAAGGGAGCAGTCTCCAGGGTCAGACGTCAGCTGCTAAGCATAACGCGAACTCAAAATACAGGCTGTGCTGGAAGCAAATGTGTTGATGTGTGGCTGTCACATAATAACCCTGAAACACACAAACATAAACACACACACACACACACAGATATATCCACACACACTCGCACTCACGCACACACACAAACACACACACACATATATCCACGCACACTCGCACTCACGCACACACACACACACACACACAGATATATCCACGCACACTCGCACTCACGCACACACACACACACACACAGATATATCCACGCACACTCGCACTCACGCACACACACACACACACAGATATATCCACACACACTCGCACTCACGCACACACACACACAAACACACAGAGATATATCCACACACACTCGCACTCACGCACACACACGCACACACACAGATACATTACATTGCTGGCATTTGGCAGATGCTCTTATCCAGAGTGACTTACATAGGTTACAATTTTTACATATTATCCATTTATACAGCTGGATGTTTACTGAGGCAATTTTGGATTAAGTACCTTGCCCAAGGGTACAGCACCAGTGGCCCAGCAGTGCATTGAACCAGAAACCTTTTGGTTACAAGCCCTATCCCTCACCACTGTGCTACTCTGCCGCCTGCACACATGCACACACACACACACACACACACACACACACACACACACACACACTATAGCCCCAAATGATTGGACCTAACAACACCACTGGTTTGGAGTTCAGTCCAATATAGAGCTGGACAGAGACTGGATTCATGATGACAGTAGTAGATGGATGAGGAGAAAAGGATGACTTTGTGTTTGAAATTAGACTTTGGGCACAGTACAATTTAAAGTACAATTCACCTTTCTGAGACAAAGAGAGACTGTGTTAGAGAGTTGCACATGACACATGGGTCTGGCGAAGAGTGAAACTCCAGAGAACGATTCCTAGAAACAGGTACAATCACAGCCTGCAAACCCTCATCCCTTAAAATGCACTCATGACCTCTAGTGGCCAAACACTGCTACTGCATCCCATGGTGCCAACAGTCTGTCAGTCAGTCAGGCACACGCACCCTGAAGGGCAGAGCGAAAATCAAACACGGGGGAGCTTGATGTTCTCATTCAGTGAGTAAACCTTCCTCCTGTTGAACCAGAAGAAGTTCCAGTAGAACCCAGAAAACAATAACTAGGTCCCTGTAATTACGTGGATGGGTTCACCGAGGGCTCTGGGAGTTTGCCTGTCGGCGCGGTCCACCCGCGGAGCCGTCGCTACGGTTACGAGTCATCCGAGGTGAGGAGTTTCCCGTCGCGTGTCTAAAAGCGGGTCGTCTGAGAGCAGGGCCCGCTGAGCTGACGGGACAGAGCTCTCATTCTTCTCTCCCGAAACAATGACATGCCTCTGTTCCACATGAAAGCCGGGCGGGAGCGTCTCCGAGACAGGGCTGCTCTGCGGTCCTTCCCATGCCTGGGAAACTCACGCCAAAAACAGAATGAGACAACAAGGCACCTCCCACAAACCACACAGCGGGGGCAAAGGACAAGCAATTAGCCAATGATAGCGAGATCGGCCTTTCGGAAAGATGCAGATTCTTCTGAATGTGAATGTAAACGTAAATGTATTGGATGCGATGATGATGATGGTGTTACCTGCCGATCCTGACTGACAGGAGACACACCTGAACTCTGCTGGGGTACCTTTATTTGTCTCACCTGCACTTCTTCAGAAAAAAACACCTACCAGCAAAAATGCCGCATGTAAATA
>NC_050601.1:2643939-2683939 GCF_013368585.1 Megalops cyprinoides | reverse complement strand
GGCTTAAAGCTTCAGTTTGCAAACTAGTACCTCCAAACTGCCTTGAACTGAAGACCCAGACGAAATATTAACAGAATTTCATCTGAGCTGTGACCTTGTTCCTCTCTAGAGGTACCAAGGTCACACAGGCAGTTAAATTAATAGATAATCATAGTTCTCACAGACACTACTTAATGAAATGAGCTCTATTTTGAGAGCTGACAGTGGGCAGACATTAATGACATTGGAGACCTCAGGACAGAGTCTGTTACCTCTGCTTAATTCACTTCGGATCCAGGCCATCCTACAGTTAGTGTTGTATGTGGAGTTGGCCATACGGCTCGCCTGGGTCAGCTTGCTTTGGAAACACCTCTAACCATGGCTGCAAAAATCAAACAGATCCCCCCCCGTACACTGAGTAATGACAACAAAACTCAGCGTGGCTGGCACGTCAACATCGCCACCCCTTCCTCTGCCTCAGAGTCCAACACCGCCTAACAGTATAAGAGGCTAATTAATACGTAGAATATACATATTAAAACGGCAAACTGAGAAACGGAAAAATAACAGCACTGGGGAGATTGATGTTGCTAACTCATTGCGACATAGGCAATGCTATGTAATTTACAACACATTATAAGTAGGTAAACCCTAAATAAACAACATAAAATATAAAGTATATAGATCAATTCAGCTCCTCATAACATACGTTGTTTAAATATTTAGATGCAATTTGAACTATATTAGGAAGATTCATCTTCGGGACAGAGTGGTATTTGGAACAGGTTTGGCAAGTGATCATCGATTGTGTGCGCTCGATTATACTTCCCTTGTGTAAAAAGTGGAATAAATGATTGTCGAACACAATGATCCAAAGTTCAGTGACAACAGTGATCATTCAAAGAATATAACAGCTAGGTACAGTATAACTACGTCACGACAACATTACAAGGACAAGCAAGAATGTCTGCGAAATCTCTTACCATTTCATCACGGGCGTTATTGCAACTTGTGAACCGCGCTGCGAAACACGGCTCTCGGCATGGACGCTCCGCAGTCGAGAGGCGGCCGTCTGTCAGGTCGTACTATGGAACCGCAAAGGTGAGCTGCGCTTCCACCGACCCGGTCTGGACAGTGGACCTCCGGAGTGACACGGTTACCAAGCCCGGACCAGCGATGCGGCAAGCCATGGCCGAGGCGCAAGTAGGGGACGATGTTTTCGGCGAGGACCCGACTGTAAACGGTTAGAAATCGCAGCTGTGGCCAATGACTTTAATGACATCGACGTTTTATCCCGTCCTCCAATAGTTTAAAGGTGCATTCAGACCTAAACGGTGCGTTTGGTGCATATAACGTGGCTTTACTGATATACAAGCTCGCTATTCGTCGATTTTGTGGAAAGTGATAAAAATCAGTCATCAGCCTGAGTTCTTCGTAAGCATCATCTCTGATGTTTGGTTGTTCTCAAAAATATAATTTCCACTGTAGGACATTGTACACAGGTGAAATTGACGGAGGTAGCTTCCATAATGACGTAGGCTATTGGAATATCAGGATTCTAGGATCCCGTGGTGACCCAGCAGAGGGCAGGAGTATGCAATGGTGAATCAATATTAATTCGAAAATAATAATAATAATAAACACCGATTTCGCGACTTCCAGTCACGTCCAGAAGGGCACCTAGGCAGGCTAATATAAATATATATAATATAAATATAAATTATGAATTGTAAATATGTCCCCGTTTTAAGTAAAGGAAGTTAGCAATAACCGACTAACAAACTGTCCTGGCTCTGGGGGCTCTACACCAAAAGCACTGGTGAAATTCATCATGCAGTATTCATCATGGTGCCAGACACATCATCCTGTCGCTGTGTATACAACTTTCACTTTCCATAAACTCATCTGTGATTGATTTCGCTCTTGCAAGTACATGCTTTACAAGATTGCTGTGAACATCCTGTTCATTTCGTGTAATTGGTTGTCTTCCCCCAGAACTCCAGCGTCAGGCAGCAGATATATTTGGGATGGAAGCAGCATTGTTTGTGCCTTCGGGGACCATGAGCAATCTGATTGCCGGTAAAGTGGAATAATTTGCAGTTGTTGAAAATTTTATACACTGAATATATCAGATTGGGAGCCAGTGGAGACAGAGGGGCAACCTGGTTCATATGTGTGGGTGTGGGTGTGTGTTTGTTCCAGTGATGGTGCACTGCAGAGAGAGAGGAGATGAGATGATCGTGGGAGATCTTTCCCATCTTCATATCTATGAACAAGGAGGCAGTGCACAGGTACAGCCAGAATATGTGTGTGTGTGTGTGTGTGTGTGTGTGTGTGTGGAAGGATTTGAAGAGCAACTTCTTAATTTTACCTGTGTGTGTGTGTGTGCAATTGTGGGAAGGTTTCTAGTAAGAACAATTTCTGAATTCTACCAATGTATGAGGGTTTTTACAACAAACAACTTTTGAATTGTACCTGTGTGTGTGTGTGTGTGTTCTCTCCTCTCTCAGCTGGCTGGCGTTCACTCCACCACAGTCGCCACCCTCCCAGATGGGACCTTTGACCTGGGGCAGCTGGAGTCCAAGATCCGTCATGGATACCCTGATGCCCACTACCCGCGCTCCCGCCTGATCTGTGTGGAGAACACCCACAACATCCAGGGGGGGCGTGTGCTGCCCCTCTCTTTCCTTCGGGAGGTGAGGCTCCAGGGTCGAGAGGAGACCAGGCAATGCAGTACTGTGAGGAGAGGGGGCGCCAGAGAGCTGGGAGAGCATTTCTTTATCCAGCTTCCCTCTGCAGAGGCACAGCTGTGTGAATGAGATCTCCTGCTGTGAGTACAGGAAGTGTTCCTGCATTCGGGGGAGCTCTCCTCCTGAAAGTGTTTCTCAATTGCGGGGGCAGACCAGATATTTACCAGCATTGTGTGCGAGATTGCATGTGCATATCTGTGTGTAGGCTGGAGTGTGTGGAGGTCCTGTGGTGTGGTAATGAACGGGGCCTGCAACCCAAAGGTCTCTGGTTTGATTCAGAGTGCAGCACTGCTGTTGTACTCTTGGGTAAGGTACTTAACCTGAATGAAATATCCAGCTGTATAAGTGGATATCACGTAACCATGATAAGGCGGGTCTAGATGAGAGTGTCCGCTGAGTAGCTGCAATCTGACATGGCCTGTCTCCCGTAGCTGCGTTCGATGGCGGATCGGTACGGCCTGGCGGTCCACATGGACGGGGCGAGGGTGATGAATGCGGCGGTGGCCCAGGGCGTCCCTCCCCCTGTCATTCTGCAGCACTGCCACACTGTCAGCGTCTGTCTGTCCAAGGTACCGCCGCTCCCCTCCGCGCTCACATTCACACAGACATGCATGTCTACGACTACGAGTCCTGCTCCTTAACCACTAAACTATACTGAGGCATTCTCCAGATTGCACCCTGATTAGAGGGCCGAGCTGGAGCTGCGCTGTGGAATGATAAATGCGATGAGAGATCTTCTACAGCAGAAGAGGAAGCGTCAGATATAAAACGAATGTGAGACGCGCTCGCTTCATTTGCAAGACAGACGCACAATGTAAAGCAAGCTGCGAGGACAGCGGTGTTTTCAAAAGACAGACGAGAGGCAGAATTAGCTTTTAATGATGTGCAACTTTCATCCTCAGAGCTGTTCAAGGTCGGTTATGCTGTCCTTGTGAGTCCTCACGGGAGGCGTGTAGGTGTGTCGGTCTTACATTACATTAAATTGCATTCATCTGAGCAGACGCTCTTATCCAGAGCGACTTCCATCACAAAAGAACAGAAGTCTATCCATCATCCTCTGGGGGAAGCAGGCTTGGATTTATGTGAATTTGATGTAAACTCAACAACAAGGTCATTGGAAAAGGAAATTTAAGATTTTGTTTATTATTTATTGGTCATGAAAAAAGTTTTTTTAAATTAATGGTTAAACTTTTCTTAACTATAATGAGGAAAGTAGGTAATTAGATATTGTCTGTAAGAATCTCTTTTTGATTTTTTGTGATAATTAATCACCCAAACACAAATGACAGTGTTGCTAAGCTGGCACATCATGAATAATCATCAGCCATGGTTTTGTGCGTGCGTGCGTGTGCGTGCGTGTGTGTGTGTGTGTGCGTGTGTGTGTGTGTGTGTGTGTGTGTGTGCGCGTGTGTGTGTGCGGTTGGCAGGGACTGGGGGCACCGGTGGGCACCATGCTGGCAGGACCAAAGGACTTCATTCAGAGGGCAGTGCGTGCCCGTAAGGCACTGGGTGGTGGAATACGCCAGGCGGGCATCCTGGCAGCAGCGGGCACCCTGGCACTGACGAAAATGGTGGGCAGGTTGGAGGAGGATCACAGGAATGCTAAGGCCTTCGCCCAAGGTAGCGCCAAACCCGCCAGGCGCTCAAACCCTAGGGCTTACCACTGTCCAGCACCTGTCCTCTCACACTGCCCAGCACTTCATTACAGGGCAAAATCAATACCCATTTCTACAAAGATGAGCCCATCAATAATATCATTACTAACGACAGCAAACAGTCCTCACAGTAATTAAAAACGATTGAACAATAGATCAGATTACTGAAGTAATGTATCTGGTTCTCGTAAGGCTTGGAAAACATTGCTCAGGTGGTCTAATTTGACTAGGTGGTCAAGAGTACACACTTGCACGCGCATTCACATGTACACACACACACACACCTCCATCCCTATGTCATTAAAACTGAATGTAACAGTGCTGCCTCTGTGAGTACTCATCCTGACTCTCCCCCCCCCAGCATTGCTGGAATGTGACCCGCCTCTTTACCAGGTGGATAAGGCTGCCGTGGAGACCAACATCTTGCGCTTCAGTCTGCGTGACCCCCTGCTGACCCCCGCTGAGTTCTGCAGGCGCATGGCGGAGGTGGACGAGGGTGAAGTCCGGGCGCTGGGGCGGGGCGTCCGTGTGCTGATGTTCCCCCACGTTGGCGGCTCTGTCAGGGCTGTCTGGCACTTGGATGTCACCGAGGAAGACACCCAGCTGGCCATCCAGAAACTGCACCTTGTGGCCCAGCAGCATGTGGAAGAGCGCCACAGGGCCCAGTGAAGCCCGGGACTCGCCTGGCTATGCTCACCCCAGCAAAGAGCCTGGAACTAGGAGAATATGTTCCCCTTACAATTCACACAGTACAGAGAACAATCAGCACCTTCTGATGGATGAATGCAACACAGCAATGACTATGGAATCATGACACAGACTCTTTTCTTGTACCATTGTAGAATTTTGGGTTTGGACTTTGAGTGCTTGTGTGTGGAATGCTTGGGTTTTGAAAGGACAGTGGTACAATTTTTAGTGTGACTTCAACAAATAAAGCAAGAAACCTGAAAAAGCCCACCTGTATTCTTTAAAAGCTCAAAGATGTGCCCTTCCAATAAAATCCAGGACCAGGGGATGAGGTAGTTCAGGGGTCTCCAGTCATTAGGATTAGCTCTACTGTTACGAAGTTCCTGAGACCAGTCATAGCTTGGGCAAAAGATGTTGCTCTCACTGCAGTTACCAGCAGCCTGTTTTGTGCAATTCCTGCTAGCTGTGAATGATTTCCTGTTACCTCTCCATGTAGGCCAATCAGCGAGTATATTCTATAACGGAAGAAGCCATTAACCTAATATTTAGACTTAGTAACAACTACATCGTCTCCTCCTGTGACCCTCGATCTGAGTTCGTAAAGCTGATTTATAATACTAATTAAAGGCTAGCAAGTAAATAGCATTTTTACCATAATGCCGTGTTGTTTGCCATTACAATCAAGTTGCTGAAAGTCAGCAGAAACAAAAAATTCAAAATGGAGTGTTAAAGTGGAAGCGTGTTTGACTTAATGAGACAGTTTGAAACTTTATGTAACATGATATATGTTACTGTTGCTGTGAACTATTTCCGGTGCTAGCTAGTTAGCAGCTGTAGGTCTCATGTCAGCTAACTAGCTATTCACTGCAAAAGCAAAGATCACACATGTACTGTGAATGTGGAAGTTTTGAAGGATAATCATATCATTTCATATTGGAAATTTGGAGTTACAAGGCTGGTTCTCATAATCTCAACATGGAAATAATCATCCATTCTCTACACCAGAACGTGGCACCCAGCAAGCTGTCCTTGTTTCGGCTGAGATATCTTATTACAAGGCTGTCACATTTTGCGAATGAAAGAAATGTCTTCAACGTAAAAGGATGATGAAAATTAGTTTTACGTAAAGGGAGAGAGACATTGGTATGCTCTCATATTTGGTGGAATGTGAGAGCTGTCACAGTTGAGGCCCTTTCTCCTGTGAAAGACGGGAAAGAAAAATCAGAATGAGAAGTATGGCAGCAGACAAGCTGATCTGTCAAAAAAAAAAGGCAGGGTCATTCAAAGCGATCTGGTTCACAGAGAGGATGCCCCAAACCCTAAACTTTATCTCAGTCTGCAGAGGCTGACAGGGTATGACCTGGAAAAATTCTGTCACACTTGGACATGTTCTGATGGATCTTGTCTAAGAGAAGACATTGAGAACAACTCCCTGCCTTCCAGACACCCCCCCACACACACACACTTTTGTCTTGAGTGAGCGCTCCTAAACGTCGGAGATTCAGTGAGAGTTCATTAGTCTGCCAGCTGTGAAGTGGTACGTGCCTGTGATCACAGCAGATGGTGCGTGTTATCAGGGTGCCGGGCAATCTACGCCGATTTGCCGTGTCATTTGCGGGAGACAAAACCAGCCGCTTGGGTGCTGTACAGCGTTTGTACGTCACGGTGAACAGAGCCAGGAGGAACACATTGTAGTGCTCCGTCTCAAGGCCAGAGACATTGCAGGGATCCATAAAGGTATCTTTGCTACAAGATCAAAGACAGGAAACCGTCAAGCTGAAGAATGTGTTAATTACAGTGGACCAGGTGCATGTTAGTCCCTGGATATTGTGTGGTGTCTGGGCAAACCTTAGACTAGTGTGGTGTGTGTGCATGTGAACATCTGTCATCATTATTAAGGAATGAGACATGTTGTCAGGATGGCGCTCACAGTCATGGTCACACAGGCATGTACAGGAAGTGAAGTCTTCTGTGAGAGGCTGTGAAGTGCTTTTTTGACATGAGCCAGGCTTTCACTGAACCATGTTAACTGTATGTGTGCTGTGCTAATAACGCAGAATCCTCGGTAGTCTAGCGCTGCCCGCCCCTGCCTTGGTTGTGTGCGTTTTCTGAATGGATGAATGAGTGATAAGGCGTGACTAAGTTGGAGCGCGCTGTAAAAAATGAGCATGGCAGGTAAAACGCGATCCTGATGACTACCTTCAGCTTGCACCGCACAGCTATACTCCCAATATCCACACAGCATGACGACCCAATATGCTGTCCGTTAACTCATCAAACTAATATGCTTTCCCTTAGCTCATTAAGCATGCAGGTCATGCATTAGCTTCTATGTTTTTGTAATTCCTTTTAGTATCCTTCTGCAGTTATTTCCATGCCCCACTATCTCAGACGGTCCTGTAGATTGGCTTAAATCTTCAATTTTTCCCCAGAGGGAAAATGTTGATAGCAAAATGTGTCTTGAAGTATCATTCTTGCTGGCTAATTTGGCTCCAAGTAAATTAATTTGCTGCAGTTTTCGCTAACATGGAAGACAGATAAAACTCAATGTTCACTGGTTCTACCCAATAACATTTGAGGCCTATCTGAACCGTCACTGCCATGTCAGACTGGTTGTGAAATCGGTGCGCGCGTTACATTACATTATTGGCATTTAGCAGACGCATACACATTACACATTACGTGCATACACATTACATTCATTACATTACGCAAACATTATATTATAATCATTATACAAATTGGTGTGCCTGCGCGCATCTCGCATGCATGTGTACGAAAACTTTACGCAGCTCACGTCTGAAAGAGGTAGCGATAACGGGCAATTAACTGGCAATAAATCCTTAGAAATAAGATATTCCATTGTCATGAGTAAATACATTTGAGAACAAGACAAACCGACAGCAGGCCTATACATACTTGGACAACGTGGAATTCAGGACAGAGACTGTTTAAATATTTTTCGGTTATAGTATTGTGAATCACGCTAGGTAACAATGATAACAGGCTAACGGATAACTGAAAAGACCAAAATTGTGTGTGTGCGTGTTTCCATACAGAGCTATGCTACAGCTGCAGTGGAGAGGGGAAGTCACATGAATGCCTTTGCTTTAGCACGTTAAAGACAGCTTTAACGTTTCAGAAAAGCTTTGAGCGCTTCAAAATGAAAAATCCTTGTAAATTGTGTGGATTAGGCAGTAAATTATTTTTTTTCGCTTAAGTCATTGTGTTGCAACGTCCATGCGATTACACTCTTAAATGCCGAGCACTGAGCAGCATTTGGAAAGCCAATTTATACACATCGGAATGCACGCCAATGTAATTAACTTATTAAAAAGACATATCTATATAGTAAAGACCCAAAAGGCGCAGTTACGGATCGCGGATCGCAACAGAAGCACAGTAAGTCTTTATGACTGCCTTCGTTTACAGCCGTACCTGCCAGAATATTCCTACAGCGTTGATGAAATGTCGTTGCAAGGCGCCTCTTGGAACGCAACACTGAGTAATGGGTCGCTAACGCGTTAAACGCGCCTAGTGATCCGGAAAGGGCCGCGGCGCTGACACGGTGATCATGCGGAGCCCTTCTCCAAAACAGAGGGGGAAGGGGGAGACGGGGGCAGCTCGGTTTGCTTTCCAAAGGGTTTCTGGCACTCTTGAACCTGATGCAAAAGGGCGGGGGCGGGTCAAGTAGGAACTCTCATTCAGAGTAAGCAGCTAATCAGCTCAGCGTCCTTATTTAGCAAAGTGTGCGCACAGATGTGCCTTTTTATTTATAGTGAAGTCAATTACGTGCTGAGGCGCAAATTGTGCCAATTTGCCTGATATTTTAAGGGCAGGTTTACGCAGTTTACCGAAACATTGTGCGTCCTTCGAAACAACATCATGAAAAGTGTTTCACGTGCAGTCATCATTTGTCATACGTAACTGAAATTTAAAAACACAATTGAAAATAACCCTGGTAAAACGCCACTTGGAAATTTGACGCTCGCAGGCACGTGAATAGCATCAACAAAGCTGATTCATAACGACGACTGTATGTCCAACCGGATACTTTCCCCTATTATTTTATTTATTCACACAAATCCCCCTGTTTTAAAGAGATGAACAGCGGTTTACGGGTCTAATAAGAGATAAGAGCGGGTAAAACCAGGGCAGGAATGATGTGTTGTTTTGTAAATCTCATCATCCAGCTGGAATGAAAGCGATGGCTCTCGGGCTAGCAGCCGCGGCCCCAGCGTGCGGAAAGGACAGGGTGAGAAACGACGCTCCATAAAAGTTTTACTAGCGCGCGTCTCCCTCTGATCGATAGCTCCAGCTCTGCGCGGACGTTGCGCGCCTCCTCCCATCGCTCATTTCCAGCAAAGCCCTTCCATTCACCCGTCTGCTCCAAATGCAAAGCATAAACCTGCCCAGTGCGAGGAGGCAGGAGCCCGTGGGGAAGTCACAGCGACCAACAGGGGAAAAGCCAGCAAGTCTTTCAGGTGCACGCACACCGACACCTATACACGGACACACGCATGAACACACGTATACAGATACACAAGTACATGCACGCGCACGCGCACACACACAGTGTAATCCAGTCCTTATGTCTTTATGAACTCCAGGCCCCCAGATGACCGAGGATTTCGAGTGCCGTGATTTTTATCATCTTGTTTTACTGCCATTTATGATGTCTTGAACTCTATGCCAGCGATGGCCAGTGAGCTACATAAAAGGGGAGGAACAAAACGTATCCGTAGTTGATCATTATCCTGAACTCATTCTTGATTGTCTCGCAAGGCTAAAAAGCATGCTATATAAATAAATATTAGTAATTATCCATTAATAGGTAATTCCTTTTTACTTGATGTCATCTATGACAGTGTAACCATGCTACACATCACAATAAGCCCATTGAGTTAACAAAGATGCAACTGGTTTCCAGATTTGTTTGTGTTAATTATTGTTATAACAGTGTGGTAAGGAGCAGGGCAAGTAACCAAAAGGTTCACTGCTGTTGTACCTTGGGTAAGGTACTGGACCCAGTGTTGCCTCAGTAAATATCCATGTGTATAAATCAGTAAAATTGTAATCTATGTAAATTGCTCTGTGTAAGAACATCTGCTAAATGACAATAATTTAATGTAGTAATCAGCATAATTTAATGTAAAGTGCACAATTTGCATTTTTTTTTACTTTAATGTAAAGTGGACAATGGTACAAGTGTACAGGCACAACACAATTACCTGAGTAAAAAGGAATCGGCTGCAGATGGGTGATCTTTACAGGACATTGACTGGGTTTTAGTGAGGAAATAAGGCTCATAAACACGGTTCAGGGCAATAATGAGTGGGTTTGTGTTGTTCCTGATCCATGCCCACCCCGGCCCTCCCCGTGCTTAAGCAGCTGTTTACAAGAGGGGGTGCTGTGAAATGCAGCCTCACAATGTTCCCGTGGCCATGTGGCAGCGGAGGATGCTGGGAGAACTGCTCGTCCTCACTGCTACCCCGGTGCTTTGCGCTGGCCCTCCGATCTGATGTGGCCGGAGCAGAGTTCTACTGAGCGCGGCAAACTACCACCGAAGGGTCTGAAAGAAGTGCAAATTGGTCCTGTGCCTCCTTATTTAGGAGGAGGTCTGCAGGTTACATACAGCTCACTGAGCAAACATTCACTGCCCCCCCCCCGCGACTCCCCTTCTTCAGTTCAGCAGTGAGGCTGCATTGGAGGTACGGGGCTGGGGTTAGGAGGGAGGAAGTATTTCACATTCTACGCAGACTTTGCCATCAGTCTTGGCATGCCAGTCAGGCTGATGTGCCTTCCAAATTAATGGCCGATTTACACGGGATTGAAATAAAATACAGGTGTGTTCCGTTGTGATCAATGCTGTCTTTCACATTACTTAGCTTGCTTCGATTTCTGTCATGTTGCTCGATGATTTCTTGGACTTCAGGACTCCATCGTTAGCGTTTCAAACCAATCCATGGACACACTCCGACCTGCTGACACACAACAGGACAGGATTGGGGGTTCTACCAACACGCTGAGGCACATGCTTTCTCTCTCCCTGCACTAGCACACTGCCAACACCAGGGGGCAGTCTACAGTAGGCGCCAGTTCTTGTTTCCTGCACCATCTGAAACACAAACACACAGCACTCTTATCCAGAGCAACTTACATCAGTTACAGTTTTTTTTTTACAATGTTATCCATTTATACAGCTGGATATTTACTAAGGAAGTTGTGGGTTAGGTACTTTGCCCAAGCATTGCCCCAGCTGGGAATTGAACTGGCAACTTTTCAGTTATAAGCCCTGCTCCTTAACCGCTATGCTACACTGCCGCTGCCACCTTCCCCTCGCATTATCCTACCCCACCACCTGCCACTTCCTACTTAACATTTTCTAGAACGTGTGTAATGAATCTGTTTATGGGCAGATCAGATCATCGCTTGATTGTGGCAAGTTTGGGTGGAAGTGGCATGTTGGGGGAATCGTAATGTTTAATCAGACCCAGTCCTGAGGGAGAGGGCGGTATAATTTCAGCAGCCATCACCAGAACACAGAAATTGAGATTGCGCTGGTGCAGAGGCAGACAAGGGGACCATCTGTGACCTTTATTCTCTGTTCTCAGTGAGGACTAAGATGTCTAAATGCTTGCTTGGAAACAACGAAATAGCCTTGAATGTCACATGAAATTTGGGTTGAAAGAGCAAAGCAGTTTTTAAGAAAAGGGCAGCGCCCACTAATAGAGGTAATTAGAGGTCTGTGATTTACGAGAGGGAAATGCATAGTTCTGCTGTATGCACTGTTCGAGTGTCATACACCATGGGAGTGATGATATTTGACCTTTGCTGGCATGGAAGTTTTTTTTTTTTTCTCCAGTTTTCACCACTGAAGAAAACGTGTAAAATCAGACGCGTGTTATCTGTTGATTTCTATACTTTTTAATAAGATGCCCATATTACAGTAATCTGAAGTGATGTTGGTCATTTTTAGAATTGTTTTTTTTTTTTTAACATTCAGCATTGAGAATGTACAGAATGATGAAACACGCACGCACGCACGCACACGCACACACGCACGCACGCACGCACGCACACGCACACACACGCACACGCACACGCACACGCACGCACACGCACGCACACACACGCACACAGGCATACATATACATGTATTTATGCTCACAAACACACACACGCTGGTGACCTTTTCCCCCTCCGAGTGACTGAAAAAGCCTCTCTGTATGGTGGTAAAAGGGTAACAACCAGATGTCCACCCACAAGTATGAGAAGGGTATACGCATCATCTGTGAGGCAGCAGACAGGCCTCAGGCCAGCATTATTTCAGCATGGATATTCTTGCAGCAATGAGCAGGTATAGGGGTCATAAGGCACCTCCGGCTGTTCTGAGAGAAATTAAAACCCAGGGAAAGGGTTTGGATGTCCCAAAAAGTTTATGAATCTGCCATGTAAAGGCCATTTTAATGCTGCCACAAAAGCACCACAAAGACAACAGCAATAACAACAAACAACACAGTTTTCATGATCCAAGGAAAAAAAAAAAAGAATTCAATCAGCCTTAGACGCATAGAGCAGTGGCACTCTGTCGCTGATGTGTCATCATTTGAGGATATGGGCCTCCTTTGCCATTTACATTTGCATTTGCATTTATTAATTTGGTAGATGCTTTTATCCAAAGAGACTTACAAGTGAGGCAGAGTACAATACAAGCAAAAAGGCATATAAGGAGTCAGCAATATTAGAAGCGTATAGTATATGAAAGAGACAGAGAGAGGGAAGTGTAGAGAGTGGTAGAAGAGATTAATGCTAGCTGGTGGAAAAAAAAATTTAAATGTAAGGAACTTGAATGTAAAGAAACGTCCTTCTACTCGAGCTAGAAAGAGTGTGAGTGAGAGGGAGGGAGACAGACAAAGAAGACACAAAGATAGCAAAGATGCCCTAAATCCCAGATTAATCCTAACCAGTACTTGAATGTAAAGTCAGTGAAAATGTGCTGTATAACATGGCAGGGGGGCAGAGCCGAACCCCACCAGGAAGGACCACCTCCAGCCATGGCAACAATGCAGAGACACCACTTAGCAAGGGGTGGAAACTGAAGAATCCACCAACAGAAACATATGTTAAACACCCCTGTTAAATTGCACATTTTAACAATTTGGCACAGAGACAAGTCTATCCATAAACACAATCACTTCTAATCATTTATTTAAAAGTGATATTTATCTCACATTCTTCTGAATGGTCGCTTAAATACCAGTGGTGGCTTAAACTGTAATCAAAAGTCTCTCAAAGAATACATTTCTATGTCTGGCACAAAGGCTTGACACTGCAGCTGAAGTCTAGACTGCCTCATCTCTTGCAAGGCATGTCTGCATAACCAGCATGCACAGACTGACTTTGAGGATCCCCTCAGACAGCATTCACATTCCTCAAGCTGAGCATCAGTCTCTGCCATCGAAATGACATTTTAGATCGCCAAAGCGCACATGAAATAAATTCAAATCTTCCTGTTTCGCACCCACCTGGACCTCTCAACCAGCGAATGAGTGAATCGAGGCAATACTGAAGATACGAGAGCAAAAATGTGGGTATGTGGGAAATATGTGAGAGGATGAAAGTGAAAGCACATATTATCATTTTTATTCTGTGAATGGGTATTACTACCAATTATATGAAAAATGTGGAGGTCTGTCTTTGTGTGTACAATGTTACGTTTGAATACGAGTTCTGAAGTACAGACTGCTTTATAATGACTCTGAAGGCTGTGTGGAGGAGCAAGTTGAAGATGAAATTCATATTGATGTGCAATGCTGACATGATATATTACATTACATTTACATTACATTGCTTTCTCTCACCTTGTGAAAAATAAAAAAGTTTGTTCTTCCATTAGTTCTCATTCTGGTGTGACTGTTGGCTTTTTAAATGAATATCTGAAATAGCTTTCTTTAGCTTGGGCAAAACAGATAGATATCAATGTGCATTTGATTCTTTTGATACTGAAATGCGGCTTGCAGAGTCAAATATTTGAATATTCAAAGACTTCAAGCGTTATAGCACTGTTCTCCAGCTCGTAGGAACTGACAAAACAAACTGGATTCACTCACACTTTCATACAGAAACAATAAGATCAACAAGTACCTGTTATTTTGTGTATGAGTCATGATTTTCTTCATGAATATGGAGGAAAAAGAAAAGTAGATTTTAGCTCATCTTTTTTTGGTTAATCAACAAGCATTCAAATACTTCTCTCATTGACAAGTGGTCTACTGTTGGAAAATAATGTTCTGTCTCATGACAGATATCATGAAATTAACACTGAGTAAACATTAGAGTTTGGACGTACAGAGAGCTGGGGGCGGGAGGGGATGGAGGGAAAGAGTGGGTGAGAGAGAAAGGAAGAGAGGAGGGAGCGTGTGGAGGAGGAAAGAGCAGGGGGGTGGTTTCTGTTAGTGTCCAGCAGCACTGTGACCTCATTTCCTGTGGTGAGGAGGAAGTCCCTAGGCCATGGAGTTGGCTGCTGTGTACTTATGCTGCTGTAGATGGGCCATGCGGGCAGCCAGCAGCAGCAGCAGACCTGTGGCCACCTCTAGGGCGTAGGACAGCCAGGCCACGCCCAGCGACCAGCCGAAGGACACCTGCACTTGGGACAGCCGCTCCGCCCCCACCTGCCGCTCGATCTCCTGCAGGGCCTGCTGGGAGTAGCTGATGTAGATGCTGACTCCTGATAGGGTGAGGACACCTGGGGAAACACACACAGAGGCCTGGTGTAGTAAGCTGTCCTCCTCTAACTGGTTACAGAACGTGTGTCAGAAACTCGTCTCCACTCCACTATAATCCACTGCACTCTCCTACCTTCCAATCCACTCACCTCCCTTCTCCTCCTCTCCACTCAGCTCTACTCCTCTCATCTCCACTGAAGTCTATTACTCTATCACACACACACACACACACACACCCACCTTCCCCACATGAGCACTGCAGATTGGTGATCACGGATACCCAGTCTTTGCTCACACCCACATTCACACATGCACACCCTGATGACATACATGAAGATCCCTTTCTCCTCCCACTCACCCACCCCCACAATCAAACATATACAGCTAGCTACATCTTCACTGCATATCTACATTTCCTGGGCCCAAGATGAATCTGGACTTCAGTGCTAGAGCAACTCAACGGTTTTCACAAATCACACTGTATTATCTGTCAAAGAGGGCCTTGGATGAACCCAAGACTGAATCTGCAAATAGAATCAGATTTGTCATTTGAAAATGATCACCGATGTGTGCTCTAATCTGACCTGAGGTGAGGTTGAGGACACCCATGGAATGAGTGAAATGAATGAATGATACAGGCAGGGCATTGCTCCAATCCAAAGCGGGGTCATGGACTCATCACTGTCCAGTAACGTAAACTTGACGTACTGCCCTGTCCTTTTGGGAAAAGTACACTGAAAGCATGTTTTCTGATTGGTGAATGCCTACATGTACATCAAAAGCATGCTTTCTAATTGGTGCATACCTGTATGTACAACAAAGGCATGTTTTCTGATTGGTGCATACCTATATGTTCAATGTACATTCTAATGCATGCAGGCATTAAACATCAAGGTACATGCATGCCTTCACTGTGCATGTCAATACTTAACAAGTATTTAATCATTGGCTATGTGGCAATGAAAAAGAAATTGTAATTAGTTCAATTAAATGAAAACGTCATTTTAGTAAGGAGATATCAGGCCACAGAATTTCGCAAATGGTTTAAGATATTTCCCAGAGCATCGTTGTGCTAAGAACAGGCTGTTCTTAAATCAGACAAACAGTTGGATGGGAACAATCAGTTTTATTAATGTGATGATTAAGCGTCGTCTTTCGTCACCGTCTGGTTTTTGGTTTGCATCTGTTCAGCTTTCCCTGTGTTGGCTATTTAAAAACAGTACTGCACTCGGTGCAAATGCAGCAACAGACTTTTGTTTCTATAAATTACACATGTGGAAAATCAGGGCTTACAGTAGTCTGCAGGGACTCAGCACAGGATGTCTCATGTGAAAAGAGGTTAAAAGTGACGGAGTCACAGAGTGATGCCTCATTTTCATAATTTAGTCACCACACATATAGTGATCGTGACATATGAGAAATATTAACATATATACACAGCTCTGGACATTGCACTTGGTTTTCAAAGACAGTTAAACAGTAACAATCACCATTAGCACTGCCCTGGATTAAAGGTTCATCTACTCAATCAAATGTCAAAACGTAGACACATGCATGCATATAGACACAGACATACATATACATACATACATACATACATACATACATACATACATTACATACATACATTACATACATTACATACATTACATACATACACACACACACACACACACACACACACACACACACAGTTTGCTGAGAGGGAGAGGGACTCGTCCTGAGCGTTATAAAGAGGCTGGCTTTTTCACTTCCTCAATAAATGGGGATAATTAATCGAAATTTGCATTTCAGAATATCCTGTGTAAAACGAACACACGAAAGGGAAGGAAGGTTCTAGCCCTGGAATCTAACTGTGCTCTGATAGTTCATTATCAGAATATATCTGATGCATCTATCCATCTGTCTGGGCTTCTTATCTTTGCTTGTTTATGTGCACTTTGCATGCTGCAACTGAATGGTGGCAGTTGTATAGTTAATTTCTGATGCGCCCCCCCCCCCCCCAAAAAAAAAAAACCAAACGTTGCTTCATACAGGGTAATGCAAATTTGTAACATAAATAGCATAAATCAGATAAATAGTAGAAAACATCAGTAAAGACAAGGACTGTTAAACTGACAAATGACATCTGCAGGGTGTGACTGTGTGCTTCCCAAACCCCCATGTTCAGCTCTCACTGTCTGTGGAGGTCTATTATTTTCTGTCATGCGGTCGCTTGCTCTCCAGGCTGCACAAGGTGTCGGACCGTGGCAGAAACCTCTCCTTAGACTTTAAAACTGCGCTTGCGCAAGCAGCAAGGAAGAAAAGAGAAACCAACACCTGTGTGTTGGTGTACAGCTCCCCGAATAATTGAGCAGACAGCAACTTTTCATCCTGAGTTTGGTCCCTCTCAGGTCAGGCTGTTCTAGTGAACGCGTCTGTAGAAATACACCATGATTAACATGCAAAAACATTCATAAAGGGATTGTTCAAGAACAGTGAAACAACTTGGAAAATTAGTTTTTAAGAAATTACGTTGGCGTTTTCTTAACAATAAAAGAGAAGATGATGATAATGTTTGCAAAATTTTCCCACTGATAAACCGTAGGCTAATTGCTGCATCATGTGTTTGCAGATTTAAATAATATTATACAGCTGGGCACATATCTTATTGAGTATTCAGAAATACATCCAGTACGATTTTTCCTGTCCACACTTCATTCTTTATGGACCATAAAACAACATAATAGATTCAAGGAAAGTGCAAATAATGACAGCATCACAGAACATCTCAAATCAAATTTAAGTCCTGTGAATCCAACACACATCCACACTCCCACTGCAGCAAGAGACTTTCAGTGTCCCCTCCCCTATGAACTGGGTAAACCCTCTCTGCGGGGATCAGTATATTCCTCCCATATGAAGTATGTCCTCCTATGTAAAGTGTAAAAACTTTCTCTGTACAGATGATGTTGTGATCTCTCATGTCTAAGCCACCTGAGTCATGGGGTCTATAAGGCCACAAGTCCACAGGGGCACCCAAATAACCTAAATACCAACTAATTAACATTTTGGGCTAAAAGGAAGATACTGCCTCAAATTTTGACCCTAGCTCCCCTCCATATAAGGCATGAGGAATCACATTTCAGCTCGTTTTGGACAGCATATCAGCAGGACGCTGACATAGGAAGATGGTAAAACACCTTCACTTAAACTTCTACTGAGTCTAACAATGCCTGAACTTCACAAAAGCCACCACATTTCAAGGTAGTAATCACAGAGGAAAAAAAGCCTGACCTTGTCATGAAGAAATGCTTTTAGCTCTGGAGTAGGATAACAATGTATTTTGTATTCAAAAAGCAATGCATTGCAATGTCTGCAAATCACAGTTTCACAGCGTGCCTCTGCCTCTGCCTCTGCCTACACATTGCTGAAGACTTTACATTCTCTCCTTGTTTAGTACTGAGTGCACATCTACATCAACTCCTCTGCAATACGTTTCTGGAAACACATTTCTATGTTTGTGAGGGATGAAGAAAGATTTCCCTGAAAAGAGTTTCTCTCCTGCAGGCTGCTCCTGGAGTGAACTCTTATTAGCTGAAACAGCAGTAGTCACGGCCGCAGTGTGATTATTAGAGTGGAAAACACTGTGAGTCAGGTAGAGAACATTATGTAAATTACAGTATTATTACAAAACATTTTGTAAATCTGACCCCAATGCTCTTTATCATTTCCTTTTTGAATATCACCGGCAATTAAAAAGTAATTTCCTGGTGATTCTGTCACCTTTCCCATCTATTATTTGATTACCTAATTATGAATGCTTCCTGTGTGCTTGTTAATGTTTGTGTATTCATACAGGTGCACACATTGGAACACCTTTATCTTTAACAGTGGCATTTTGTGAACAGAAACAGCCAGATTCCTCCATATAAAAATTCACAAAACCACACCGGCTTCTGTTCAGCTCATGTTCAGCCCATTGTTCACCTGGTCTCATGCTGGAGAGTGAGCTGTCAGAGACAGGTCTCACCCTGAGGTGACATACACCTGGAGGTAAAGTAATTGTAGGTAAATCACACCCATGTACAGGTATAGCTGGATCCAGGTTGGTGCAGTCATTGACTAGCTGCTCTTTCACCACAATGTCTGTGGGATCAATGCAACACACGCCAGAAGGGCTAAGATTCATCACCCATTAACAGGGATCGGGTAAAACGCTGGCAGCCTCACCCTGATATGGTCTTCCCCAAGCATAACTGTTCATACACCATCGCTCAACTTCTCGCCCTGACTTCAGTATAGCTTTTACAGTGAAGAACAAGCCTTGGTACCTCCTCACTCTATTGCTTCTCAGCTTGGCTCCACCAATACCCATCAACAGCAGAGCTCACTTCACTACCACTTCCAAAAGGTCTTCTGTGTGAGTAACGCAGGAGTTTAGGGAGGCGGTTAGAGTCAGGTAGCATTAGATCATGAGAAAAAAGGCTATGCGGACAGTGGTGTTTCTGCAGGCAATTAATCAGCAAATGTTTTTATATTGCATTTAATTTTCCTGTTTCAGCTTCATATTACCAGCCACTACAACATTTATCCTGAACACAAGTAGAAGTACTAAGCTAAGTGATGTGCACCTGTGTGTGATATGATTGTTTGCGTAAATAAAAATAAAAGTGTTGAAGTAAATGATTTCAACATACTCACAGAAAGATCATACGGCTGAGATCATGTTTTCACATTTTTTGACCCACACTGGCACACATCACTGGGGGAAGGAGGATATTTCTCGCCTCACAATCCTGCTTCAGATCTTTAGGTGAATGGCGTTATATAAACTGAAGTCACAATGGTTTACGCCAAGGCAGGTCTGCACACCATTCAGCAGATACCAACACAGGCAGAGAGGGGGGAACATGGAGCAAAAGCATGAGTGTTGAAACCAAATCTAGCCGTGATCTGATTTTCTATGTCTCAGGTGCTCCTGATTACCTCAGTGGCAGCAAACATGATGTGCCTTACCTATCGGAAAGCGCCTGTTTCAAATGTGCCATGAGATTCACAGCCGTAGTAAAATGAAATAACTTTGCTTTACAGGTTTTGGTTCTGTTGTGAAAGGTGTCCAGGGAGAACTGTTGAATCACAGTTCGAGTAATATGTGCAAAGTCACCGTATGTTGCTTTCAGGGTACAGCTTGAGGAAACCTTACATCCTCTTAAAAGTGCACAGCAGCAGTCTTTGTTTTGTGATATTCTGGTTAGGCTCTATATGGGATACAGCATTAAAAAGACATGCAATGATGCAAACCTTCAAACATCAAGAATCCATACTTTCAAAAAAACAAAACAAAATTTTTTTTGATCCAAACATGTTTTAACTTATTAACCAGGAAAACACGCATTTTTAAACACTGTGTTGCAGCTCTCTGGAAACAACTTTAAAGTTGGTTGGGTTTTCATGTCTGGAACTTCACAGACAAAACATTTGTCCGCCACTTCAGAAATAAATCTTACATAACGGCCAAACTAAAGCAGGATAAGGCCGATAATATAATGCATTGTGTATTATGGCACTTAATTTCACACAGAAGGAGAGAGGTGCAGTGCTGTTGTCCTGTCTGTGGAGAGGATGAAAAAAGAAAACAGGGAAACGAGGAGGGGCGGAGAACTAACAAAGGAAGGGAGGAAAGTGAGCGGAAAAGAAGAATGCAACAACTCTCCACGAGGGCGATACCGAAGGCAACAGCCTGAGGTGTGGATGTCGTTCAGAGACAGGTGGATTCTGTACGTAGACGTCTTGTTCGCGACTTGATAATGAAGACAATAATAAGGGACCGGGCTGAAACCGAAATGAGCAATCCGAGAGACGCTGCCAGATGCTCAGTGCCACGGTATATGAGCAATCAATCTGAAAGTAATTAGCTCAGGTTTAATCACGGCGTCCATCGAAGAACAGCAGCATGAGTTCCCTGCTACAGAGGGAAAGAGTGCTCTCCACCGATGCTGAGGCGGTGCACTCTGATTACGAGGTTGTGAAAAACGTTGATGGAACTGTAACGTACTTGCGTCTCTCAGTTAGGCCCCGAGGTCTTGCTGTGTATGCGTATTTTTGTTCAAACCTAAAATTTTGGCTCCTAAAGAGTAGGACAATGTTGCCACTCAGCAACATGATGGCCTCTGACAAGTGTTTATTTTTTAGAATGTGCTATGGCAAGGCCCTCAGAAAGAGGTGGCATTCACCTTGCTGTTGTACCTGCTGCTAGATCACCCAAACCCTCTGTGTGCTACCGTATCAATCTGCTAAGGCGTCAGCTGCACTGTCCTCATTTCTCTGAGAGCTATTGAAAGACTCTCCATACTGGAAGACAATACGCCAGCAGTTAATTAAAAGCCCTTTTATTTTAGCATCTTAATACCAGTTTGGTGTTATTTTGACTGCTCTGTATCTACATTGTTGCTGTGATACATATTTAATGCCATGTTTGCCTTATCACTCGAGTCTTTCCTTTTTGTATAGCACATTAGCAGTGCTGAGTGCAGTCACTTATAAACGGACACTGGTTACTGCTGAAGGGTTGGTTATTGTAGTACTTATTTTCAGTACAGTACTTGTTACTGTGACATTTTGACACTTGTTCAAATGTGATCTGAAGATTTCTGCATGCACTGTTTTCCATGTTGCGTAATCGCATGCATTTATGCACCTTTGTTCTGCAAGGTGCCCTGGATAAGGAGTGTCTGTGAAATGAATAAATCTGAGTGGGTGACTTCCCTTTATAAAAGGCTTCAAAGAAGCAGGACCAGCACCAACACATTCCACTTTCAGCACTATCTGCTGCAGCCCGTCCAATCCGGCATACTGCTCCTCTTTATGCAGGGGAAGCTGCCGCTCCGTCTGTAACCCACTCTCCTCTCTGTCTCTGTGTGAAGCCCCCTTTCCCCCTTCCCTTATCCTCCTTGGTCTCTCTGCTGGAGTAGCTTCCAGGTTCGCCCCCGTTTTCCCAGTACTGGTCACCATCTGCCCTGATTCACTGATGCAGGATACAGCACTCCTGCTCTTTCTTCCTCCCTCGCCTAACACTCCTCTCCTCCTCCCTCCGCCCTCTCAGACATTTCACACCTCTCCACCCCCCCGTCATTGCCCTCTCCATCCTCAGCCTCTGAGAGCCACACTCCTCTCCGGTGGAGGTAACTGCCTACTGCACAGCGCCACGGTCCCTACTCTTCCTCACCGTCTGAGGACACCACCTGCTGTGAAAACTCGCTCCCTCTCGCCTCTCACTGTAGCCTGTTACGTTTCTGCTTTACTGGCTGTTTTACATTTTTCTAACGACGTCTTGTTTTTTTTCTCTCCATCAGTGGACGTGTTTCCTTCGCTGCTTTCAAACTGAACACAATGAGCCACATGTCTTAACTGCACAGCCAGTTTACCACATGCACACGGTTATTGCTGAAATTGTACTCAATTTTGCATTCTTGAATTTGTTAAATTAGTTGTCACTCTAAGTGAAATTTTAAAACAATAATAATGACTGAATAGGAGAAGCCATATGCTTCATAACCCCGGGACCATTATGGAGTGATGTTACATTCTTCCGTTTGCTTTTTTCACTGTATGTTTCTTCTTGTGGGTCTAGAAACTAATCCTACATTTGCATTTTACATTTTGCCATTCGGCAGACGGTGTTGGCCAGAACGACTCACAAATTAAGAGTACAAAATGCCTCCAATAAATCTAATAAAGTCTTAAAAATATCACTATTTTATTGGAATTTCCTCCACTCAAGCTTGAGCTTGAGTCAAACCAGGGGAGCTGGAAGAAAGGGGTTCTATCAGTGTAGATTCCTTTCGGCTTGCTTTCAGCAAGAAAACGCGGAATTCACCGGAAGTGAGAAATGAGGATGTAGTCAGGGGGTGGACTGCCAAAACCCTAATTGAAAGCACTATGCAAATGGTTTTCATAATGAAAGGAAACCATTTAGTGTGTGATAAGGTTTCCTGAATAGCTGACGTGTAAAGGATCTGCACACACTGAGTGCATTATATAAAAGTTATGTGTGTGTATATATAGGCAGTGACAACCTAAGGGCATATGATAGCTGAAATGGCATTTCTCAGTTTTTAATCTGAACTTGATGGAAACGAGCAAAGGCTGAGAGTGGATATTTGCGCTTGTGGACTTTCTGAAATCACCGCTGCAGGACAAAAAGGAGGAACCACAGAGCTAGCCTGTCCGCACTGAAAGCAAAAGTCATTACATCTCACAGAGTAACAAAGTTTCCCGCAACCTGTAACTTCCAACGGACAAAGACAAATCAGCCACAGCTCCAGAAACGGCTCGGGTCTGTCTTCAGACGAGCGACAGAGCCGCCATGAATCACGTCTGTCTTCTTTTTTTTTGCATTTGTTTTTGATTGATGAACGCATGGAAGTCCCTGCCGTTTGGGCAGATGATGTGAAGACAGGCTTGACAGCGGACAAAGGCGGCAGCAGAGCCGCGTGGGTGGGTGGCTGACAGGCAGTGGCACTGTGCTGCCTTACACGGGTGCCAGACAGATGTCCTTACTCAGGGCGCTTCACGACGCTCATATGCCATACATTAAACAACAGTTGTGACTGTACCAAAGCAATGTTGGGATCGCCCCACAAGGGTGCAACGGCAGCACTCCAGCCCAGATTTGAACCTGTAAACTTTTGATTACAGATACAATAGCCTGATAAATGTGCCGCGCCACTGCTCCATACTGTCTCTGCTGGTGAGTAATTACAATTACATCCCAAACGGGGGAAACTTCACCTCTTGCAGAACTTTGGATTTCCTGTACATGGAGTTGTGCGACTAATTGTGTAATGACAGATTTTATCAAGTACTCACTGCTCAAAAGAGAGATGACACTGTGAGGTCATTCACAATTCGTCAGCGAAATCACTCAACAGTACTATGATTTAACCCTTTTCATGCCATCCCACTTGAGGCAGTGAATTTGATTTTTTATCATTTGTGCTGGTGACATAAGCAGATATGGAAAGCAGTACACATTGAATATTACAAGCCAGCCGTCAGCAAGTACTGTGCCTACACCCTTTAACTAATCTCCTTCATCCACAGCTCCAATCTGTTACTCTCCTGCCTCCTTCAAGAGTCGGTCACAAAACATGGCATGATCTGTATGGTAATTAAGTTAGCACAAACGCTGCAGGGTTTTTTTTTGTTTTTTTTTTTGAATTTCAAAAGGTACTCATCCTTGAAGAGATCTTCAGCAGATGGAAGAGCTCAGCTGCAGCTGTTTGGCACTAAATTGCAGCTGCAGTTGCTGTGGAGACACCCATTTGGACAACCAGGCGTACACCACAAGCATTTTCAGCTGGAGTTCTGACAGGCTCACAAATGACAATCACTTGATGTTTGGGGGGGGGGGGCTCGTGTCAAGCCATGACCCGCAATTTCAAAGTGCAAGACCATAAAACAGTTGCTCAGCACCCCCCCCCCCCCCCCCCCCCCAGCATTTACAGAGTTTGCCCTTAACTTTGAGTGAAAAGCGAGTATTGTTTTTTAATGTATTTATTTTTGTGTACACAAAAAAGGTTATTAGGAAACTATGTGAGAGCACTTAAAAGCTGTATGACTGAACTGAAATGAGGGAGATGGAATTTGACCCACAGCAATATCAGATTTGAGATGATGTCAAATGATAAGGCGTTTGTGATTTCCTGTTTTCACTCTAGGCAACACTCCTCATGTTTCCTTAGAGGATAAAGTGCATCTGAAGGAGGCTGTTTGTGCATGAAATTGCCCTTCATCTCTCAAGCTAGCTCTGCACACAGACATCCACTTCTCCTCTCCTCAGAGAAAGAGGTTTCTTAAAGCTTCATCCCAGCTGGGACTCACACGTGAATGCACACACATGAGCACACACACAAATATGTAGACACACACGTATACACACACACGCACACACACATACACACGCGTGAGTGCATGTGCACACACACACACAAACCTACACCTAGGTGAGCACATACACACACAAATGCACACACACACACACATACACACACGCGCGCACACACACACATACACACATGTGCGCGCGCGCGCACACACACACGCGCGCGCACACACACACACAGCTGGGAGTAATAGGGTTGACACACTATGTTTTCAAGCCATACATTCTCAGGTCCAGCGTCTTGGCTTTTCATCCAAACTTTCAATCTCACCCCGAGGAAAGAGCTATAAGTCTCCATACGGTCATAAAATGTCAGCTACAGTCACTAACGTGTCAGGGAACAGAATCATGCATTTCTCTTACATATTTTTATGAACAGTATAAAAAATTTACTTGATATTGCAAAATCTTAACACATCTGAAATATAAAAACCCACAGAAAAAGGTGCTGCAAGAGCTAGATGTCATTCTCTTAATTTTAACATGTGAGGGGGGAAGGGTTAGCAACAATTCACAAGAAGTCACACCTAATTTACACCAACCTGTGCCTACCACAGAACAAATTAGTGTTCTGGCCCCCTCTAGAGATGTCTGTGGAGTATGGACAGCGGATGGCAGCTCCCAGCTTGATCCAGCACTCAGGTGACATGTTAAGTCACTCATCACATGTTTTTTTTTTGGTTATGCCTTCATGTCATGTAGTACCTCACAGAATACCTTCCGCACAGCACACGAAAGATAAAGAGATAACACAAAGCAGGTAAAAATCACACCGCGGGAGCTCCCTGTTTATGAGCTCCCCTGTGTGTGGGTGTGGTCTTGGACGGTTGCTTACTGCAAAGGAGGAAGTAGGAGGCGGAGCCCAAGAGGAGGGCGTGGCTTCGGGCCAGAGAGCTGACGAGGCCGCAGATGCCCCCGAACACCAGCAGCACCAGGCTGAGGGGCAGCAGAATGACGATCACCTTGTGCATGTCTACAGGGGGCGCCAGAGAGCAGAGTCACATGTAGGCATGGGAGTGAGACAAGAAACACACAATATACAGACAGTTGCCCTTCCACACACACACACACACACACACACACACACACACACACACACACACACACACACGCACACGCACACAAATTTGCATACTAAATGCCCTCTTCGTTTCTGTGGTGCATCAGCAGCTTGTGTTTGAATGCTGGGTAGATATGCGTCGAGCAGCCTGTACACAGAGCAGGTACATGTGGGTACTCTCAAGCACAACAGCATGCATTCACTGAGAAGAGGGCTTACATATGCATACATATGTACATCTACATATTTGTAGGGAAGACATGCAGGTACTCACTCAGCAGGTGTCTTTCCAGCTCGGTAAAGTTGGAAGTGTCCGCAGTGAATGAGTGAATGAAATGGCAACTGGCATTTTTACCTGTCGGTGTAAGAGGAAAACAAAACACACAGGCTGTAAAGAAGTCCACAGCCTCTTACAGACACATTACATAATCAATTTGTAGGCATCCTTACCCAGAGAAACTTAAATCAGTTTAAGCCTTTACATTTTTCATCCACTTACTGAAGAAAGCTGGGTTTCTCAAAGATGAAACAGCACTACCTCACCTGGAAATTGAACCTGCAACCTTTTGGTTATAAGGAAACTCCACTATGTCACACTGCAGCCCAAACTCCCTTGAGGGTCTGAGGGAGGGCAGCATGATGTGTTCAGATACCCAGGACCCAGGCCAAAGAATGCAGCTGGTAATGCTGTTTCATTTCAGTAAAAGACACCTGGCAGCGTAACACCAGGTTACAGGTATGCATTACTGTATTTTCCCTCAGCTGTCAATCAAAGCCACCCTGTAACCCTGAAAGAGGCCACGAAACCCTGTCCTTTAAAGAACTTTCAGACCTAGTTACCATGACAACAGGTCTATTTCATTGTGTTTAAAAGGCATTGAGAATATTAAAAAAATAAATGAATACAATAGCCATCACGACAAAAGTAATGAAAGTGTTAAAAGGCTTTGATCATGTCACTGCTCTTCTGTGTCAGGGAACTGATTCATGCTATTTAAAACCTGCTAACAACCCTTAGTGTTGTAAAAACCCCTCGAAATGACAGAACTATAAATGAACATACAATAACATCCATTAATATTTTTTAACTTTTTATTGAAGAGTGAAGGAAACATGTTAGATTTGTCACAGCCAAGGTGGCTGGGATGTGACGAGTTATGGACAAAATCAGGTCAAAGCAGGACAGATTGGTATGAGAAAGTTCAAGGAGGAGCAGGTGTGAGGTAAATATTTGTCATTTGAAAAGACAAAAAATATACATCACACTATTTTTGTAAATACACACAGTGACCCACTGCACATCTATAAATCCATGAGCAAGCCATAGCCACTCAGATTGATCCTATCAAAAGGAACCTTCAAAAATAAATCAGGATTAGTGTTTATTTTCTGTTTGTAATATCCAAACGCTACACTCCCAGTTCTTCATTGAGTTTCACAAGCTTGCTGTCAGGTCTATAAAACAAATGTCCAGTCCAATGTTTATCAAAAGACACCATGCTTTGACAGATGCCACTGAAAATGCTGCTTTCAACAGAAGACATGATTCACCTTTTCCAGGACAGTATTTCCTAAATGAATTCTAATTAAAAAGCAATTATTGGGCCGCAATGCCTTTAGTCCATTGAGCTATGCTACCGTTAACCACATATCTCATCATGTGGTCAAAGGGGTCAAAAAGCGTTCAAAAAAAAAAAAAACTGATCGCATCACGACAGCTCCAGGAATACCGAGTAGAAAATCAATGGCCATTTGTAAGGCAAATGCGGTGTTTTGAAATCTCAGCTGACCGTCCGAAGCGGTGCCACCATGCACTGCGCAACAGGTACAACCCAAATAGCAAAGCTTCTTCAGAGAAGATCAGTGAATGACTGCATGTATAGGTCTATCGCCTGTGATTGAGCGCAATTAAATCAGTAGTACGCAATGTGATTATCCATTATTTGTCTTTGACAGGGCATATTCATAAATGTTCTGAGGCAAATTGAATTGCATTTTTCAAGATATGAAACTATCGCTTTCTCTCTCTGCCAGACATGTATTATGCTCTCTCCAAGTGGCATACATTGATGGAACACTTAATTCGCGTCACCTGTTCTGCAAGAAAGATATGTCTATACCCAGGGGTCCATGGCTACTGCGATAAATGTACAGTTCAAGAGGCGGCAGGAAAACAATTTAACGCTTTGGCCATACCTTCGTATATTCTCCAAAGTCCAGAATGGGAGTTAAGATCCTCCTCGTCCGTGAGGTTCGGTTTGTTCACCTCTATGATGTACCAGTACTCGCTGCCGATGGCCGCAGCCAAGAAACTAAAACTGAGTATCCCGGTGAATCCAGCAATGATAACCACTGGGCCGAAGTACATTCTAATTTTCTATAAGCGAGCTTATCTCCCAATAAAAAGAGGAAAAAACTACGGATTTAAATCAGACTGCTCCTTAAACCATTACTAAGCTACATGACTTGAGTGGTTGAAGACATGAAACGATGTTCGGTCCAGCTGAGCTCTGCATTTCTCTTGGCAAAATCTGGTAAGGCGCTCAGAGAACCCATTCCTCACACTGCGCTGGCTGAAAAGGCGCAGATGGACTGCGCGGAAGGAGGACCCTCCCTGAAGGATCTCGGAGTGAACACGCAGTGCTAAGGAGCGACTTTCAGCCGTTAACTTACAGTGCTGGGAGCGCGCTCTCCCCCATCCGCGTCGTTCTTACGCACACGGCGCAGACCATTCAGACGCTGTACAGAAGGCGGCTTGCGGTCGTTCGTAGGCTATACTGTCTTTAACCTTTTACCGTATCTTCAAAATCTATCAGAGGCAACTGTTGCTCGACTTACAGATTGTTAACGACGGATTTCGTAGACGTCCAAGTTTCACAGCCGTGGAGAACTGATTTTACATCGGTGTTGAACACTGTCTTGGTGTTAATGGAGAGCTTGGATGCTATAATACAATTAATAACTATTACGTAAATAAAGATATACAGTTCTTACAGGGAAGCATCCGTATTGTGGCCCCACTGTGGTGACTTCTTGATTTAACTACTGAAAAATGTATCAAAAACAATTCAACAGAAAACTTGACAGAATAATGTGATGTCAAATAAATAACTTTTTATTCTAATCCTGCTTGTCCTACAAAGCAGGTCATACAAAGGAAGCATTTTAAAATACGCTTTTATTTCATTTTTTTCTATAATTTAACACTGCAACTACAGAAAGTATAGTTATGCTTCGTCCCATGAAGCACAGTAAATTGAAATTAGTGTTTCCAAATAGTGGCGTGTCCGTCTCTTTAATATGCATCTTATAGTGCATCCCCCCACCTTTTCACCCAGCTTCTATGATCGGCAATTGTACACAAGGCTCGACATCTTAACTCGGGCGGGAATAGCAAGAGAGGGAAATGCAATCATCCAATACACACGCACGCCAACGCGACTACTTTTCACACTACAGGTCTCGCATGCAACCAGGATGCAGACTTCGTTGGGAGGGCAAGTCATTTCCCTGACGTCATTTAAGAAACTCGCAGGCGCCGCGTGCCGACAGCAGCGCAATGAGAAAACCATAGTTGCGTCCCAGTTGTGTTAATTTGGGCCCTTTCCTCGATTCCTACATCCTCGCATCCACCGTGACCCAGAGGGAAGAGAGGAACACAGGTGGATACATACATGCATCCTCTACCTGGAGGAGACAAACAAGGACGCGTCTTGCTTCCTCCACCTACAGAATTGGAATGATCCTTAATGAGGTGAAGTTATCGATGTCCAGGTTTCAGTGGATGCCAGGATGTAGGCATCAAAGAAAGCATGCAATTTAGCACTATCGGGACGCAGCCCGCATCCAACTACTCACCTCCACCAACGGAGCAAAACCAATTCGTTCCGCCGCTCCCCGTAATTATCGGGAGATGACCTGGCCAGTTTAGAGCCCAGGCCGTAGGGCTCAGCCTGCGCTTCAAACAAGCACCTTAACTCGTGAGCCCCTCGTGCTGAGAATATCAAATGACCACAAACCTGCTTACAAATTGAGGTCAGTCTAAGGGCAGTAAATTTGGGATTTTGGTGCTGTGGCTTTAAACATAGTCCTTTTTTTACTGTTTAAATTAACAAACCAAATGGCCTAAAATGGCCAAATGGCCTAAAAACATACAAGTACAGACAGCTCAAAGTAAATGAAACCATTCACAGGATCTGGGTTTAAAGTGTAGTGTAATTTAACATTTCAAATGCACAACTACAGTCAAAACCTCCCTTGTTTGAATAATCCTATTGTCTTCATTTGCGGTACTTTGGAAGCACCAAACAAACTTGAAGCTTAGATTAATTATAATGTTTCGCATTCTTTTATTACTGGGCAGCAAAGTGTGTTGAGCTGAACAGGGAACTAAGCAGTCAGTCAAAAAGCTGCAGGTTGGAGTACCGGGTTTCTGACAGGTGCTTGAATAGCTTCAGGTAATGTCATGTGAAACACATAAAATGGAAGCAGCAAGAAACAAACTCCCATCCAATAAATAAGGGAAACATGTTGATTATGGTAAAGCCTAACATGCAGAGGTCAAAGACAAAATAGCTGCCCATTTCTGGGATGCTTTCTCATGGGTAAAGGGGCTATGGTGTAGTAAGCTCTGGATCCAAGCTTACAGAGGGGTTTGCTAGCTAGCTCTGAAGAACATTTCTGTGTCATCAGGAATTATTTGGCTGCATTTTATCATTTGAATGATAGAACCTGCTGCTTTCCTTTCAAACACCTACTGAGTATTAGACTGAGTCTTACCCAATGCTTCTTCTTTATTAATGTTGTGTGCATCCGAACATTTCTTACCACTGACAGAGATCATCCACAAAGTGGACAATCCAGACAGATAATCACCAGTTGACTGTAATAAAAAAATGTCAATTCCTCACAATTAAGGTTTTAAGGGAACAATTTCTCAAGCTTTCTGCAGCACAAGAATTCAATAAAGAGAAAAGCAAAGACATGAAAATAAAAACAACCTAATCCGTCCATGAATGCCTAAGGGAATCTCTAAACAGATGTGGATCATAAAGGCCTCTGCCGAGCCCCCCCCCCCGCCCCCCTAAACGCTGCTCTATCTGGAAGGGACCCCTGAGGTGACAGTGACCTCGGAAAACAAAGCCAAAAACACATTTACCACAGAGTGGGATAATGACTGTAATATAAAAATAATTACACTGCAGTGAAATACGCCCCTGGGTTCCACACTGAATCCGCAAGACGCTTATGCGCTTACTTGCTACACGCCTGCCAGTGCGGCGTGTCACAAGGACAGGGGCAAATGGACATTGTTAAGACAAGAACAACATTCACCAGCCACGTCTTATGGTCACATTTACAAACCTACCAACACTTGGTTAAAAAAGGGTGTGCCCCCTAGTCCTCTCTAATACCCTAAGGGGCACAAAAACCGTTAAGACAGCTATGTTTTGTTGTCCAGGAAAGAATACAAGGCATGTTAAGTGCTTTAAAATATCGGGAGTGTAAAAGACATATATAGAAAGACAGATGTGGGATGAAAAGCAGGAGAAATGAAGGCTGAGTGTGTGGGCTCAGACGCAAGACCCCCCCACCCCAGAAGCCCCACCCCGACCGCTCCTTCAGCCGTCCAAAGCCGTTTTGACCATGTCCCCTCTTCTCGATTTTGCCGCTTGCTCAAATTTCTCAATAACTTGATTGCAGGTCTTTTTCTGTGAGGGGAAAAGTGGTTGTGCTTTTGAGTTATTGGCCACGTGCTGCCCAGACTGCAGCTGCTGAAACACTGATGGATATCTGTCAATGTCTGGAATGAATGAATGTCTGGAGAAATGAAAAACAGGGGAAGGGGGGATAGGTGGTTGGAGCACGCTCTGTTCTTTTCTTAATAACAAAGTGATGTGGAAATGAATCCTAGGGGCAGCATCCAATAACAGGAAAACACTAAATGATTGAGGGCATCAACACTGAAGGGATTTATTTAGCGAATTAAACTTGGGGGTGATTGGTTGTCTCAGTCTGGGCACCGAGACTGAAAATTCAGCCAGAAAACCCTTAACTCTTTGCAGCTCATTGTGGAAAACTTTAATTTCCACAATCTGTCAAGACTTTGATACACCATCTCCATCATTACACTAGTTATTGGCTGTCAACTTACTCCAGCAGGAATACTGCCCCCAACTGGCCAACCAACTCCACTTCCAGCAGCAACCTGGTACTCTCTGGGCTCCTGTCCTATCGTTAACCACTTCTGCTAAGGTGCCATGACAAAAACAAAACTACAGCACACTTTTAGATTAAACGGTAATGACCAATATAACGCGTAATTTAAGTGGCAGTATGTTTTATAAAATAAGTATGAGTTGGCAACACACAGCAATGGATTTAGTGTATTCCGATGTTTAGCTTGACATTTTTATATTGTTTGACATTACTTTTGCATATATCATGAAAAAAATTACAAACTCACTCATAATGCTAATGCACACCACAACTGCCTGATATTTCTGCAGAGGACCCTCAGTTTAAGTTACACTGCTTGGATCTTTCAGTAAATGACTATGAAGATGCTGTGCACCAATTCATTGATTCATTCAGTATATTCAGCTCCACTACATCCTTTTCAGTAAGTGGATCTCGTTTCATTCGTTTAGGATCGATTCCTCCTGACTACAGGTGTCTCTGTGACTTTGCTGGCTGCATATCAGCCCATTAACTGGACCGGTTATTTACTGTGTCTGTGCTGAAGGAGCAGCCTCTTCGTATGACTGGATCATACAAGTAGATAAGGTAAGACAAGGTAGTCTATCTGCGGGAGTATACTGAAGGAGGCCCTGCAGCAAATGTGCAGTGAACAGGAGAGGATCAAACACACCAAAAAGAGTGAAATCCTACGTGGCAAAGAATGACAAAGAAAAAAATATATCAAAGGCAGCAGTTGTACCCCTGCAAAAGTCTCTGAAACACCCTGATGACTGAACCTAACCAGTGCTGATTTCAGATAAAAACTGGATGGGAGACCTCCTCCTCTGAAAGCCAGGTTGCTGCTGGAAATGGTGTTGGTGGGCAGCTAGGGAGCAGTCTTCCTTCCAGACCTAACAGAAGAGCAATGCCACAGTACCACGCACTGACAGGGACACTGTACTGTAGGAGACCCTGTCTTTTTGATGAGACATTATTATTAGTGTGATTATTATTATTACTATTACTATTATTAATAACATGGGCAGAGCAAGCAGATCTGTTTGAGCGATAGCCTTGGTCAGGAGCTAGAACACTGACTCAGACAACACCCAACTTAAGGGTTTTGAAATTCGATTCAGTCCGTCCTTAGCGGGCGTTTACGTTCTGATCGGGTTCTTAAACAGCAGCCTTCCCCAGTGTAACATTGCCTCCCATTCCTTTGTCATTTTGGTTTTATATTTGTCTGTATGTTGACACAGAGGTTGCTCAAAGCATTTGGGGTTGTATGACAAGGGACAAGGGACAAATCCTTTAGAACAGAATAGTGAACTACTAGTATATACAGTGGGTGGAAAAGATCCGCTACAGGGAAAGAAGTTTTCTAGCATTACAAAACGACGTAGCAAGTACAGCTGCAACTTCGCACCTTCAGCTAATTTACTTACGATCAGGAACTTTTGTCTTTCCTTCTGTAGCTTGAGGATCTCCTCCACGGTGAGATCGTTCACGCTCTTCCTCAGCAAAATGAACCCGCAAGACGGGGAATGCGCCTTGTGCTCTTGCCTAGCGTGGATGAACAGACTACATTCAGGTGCAGTAGCTAGCTAGCTAACTTATATCCCATAAGCAGTGTGACCACCATGATGCACAAAACAGTGGTAGCCAGCTAGATGGAAACGTACCCATAAATAAATCTAGAAACCACAAAAAAAATCAAGAGTTGCTAAAGGACATGCGTTAAATACCTGCATCATCATATAGATATGCATTAGTCTAGGTCGCAAAAAATGTTAAATGCAAAGCAACAGCGTACAGTGTAGCGTAGTGGTAAGGGGCAGGACTGCTGGCTCGATTCCCCCCTGGGACGCTTCTGTCCTACCCTTGGTCAATGTCCTTAACACAGAATTGCCTTAGTAAATATTCAGCTGTATAAACTGATAGCATTGCAAAAAAAAATGTAACCGATGCAATTCGCTCTGGATAAGAGCGTCTGCTAAATGCCAGCAATGTATAATGTAGTGTTGCAGCCAGGTTATCGATAAGGTTATGTTCATGAACTGCGCAACGTTACACTGGATCATCCTCCGGTTCCCAGCCCTCCAGCTCCTTGTAGCAGAAGAAACACCGCGCTACGTCTGGGCCGTTTTCCGATGGAGTATGGATAAACCCAGCTTTGGCCATCTGAGACACAAGATCAAAGGATGAGAGATCGTTAGGTACCATTTGCTTCAACTGGACTTGCTAACTGCACTATGTTTACTAGATAACGTTACAACCTTGGTAACTTTAAATCCAGAAAACAACTACTCTAATCTAGTTTAAGGTTACATCCACTCAAATACACACACAGGACCCAACGTAAAATTGCAGGTTTTACTTGGATCTAGCGACCAATTAACCTTAGTTAGCAAACTAACTGTCAAACTGTACGTCCACGTCAATTTGAACTCGCCAGTTAGCTGACCGCTGGCTACCGCTAATAACGCTAGCACTAGTTAGCCAACGTAGCATCTTACATTATCTGGAGTGCAGGCACAGCCCTCTTCAAACGGCCATCCGGAATATGTTTTCAGTCTGTTCTCGTAAAAATACATTTTAATGTGCTCCTCGTTGATCGGGTCCATGCCTTTATCTGTTTAAGCTTTCAAAAATAATTTAATACGAGAAAAGTTACTTCTATCTAATGTTAGCTGACTTAGCCCGATCGTTATGCTTGTTTTTAACGTTTCTCCCTCTGCTTTTGCTTTTGAATTTCCGCGCGCGCATTCCATGAGGTCATAAACGCTGTGTCGGTTCTCTAGCGTTTTGGGAAATGTAGTGTCTCGGTTGCGCGAATCTTCTTGCTCGGCGGATTTTATTCGCGGGTTGCATATCGCCACCTACTGTGCTGGAGTGGGGATCAAAACATACCTGCTACCGCCCTACACTCCTCCCCAGTTCAGATTAAGAACCTCATCACCCTTCTGTGAATTTGTCGACTATCCTGTGTACACCCCAACAACCCATGCAAACTCAGCTCTGTGAACCCGGAGAAGAAAAGACAAGAAACCGCAATGAGTTTCTTACATTGCTTACCACACATCCAATATAGAGCAATATAGACCTTTTCATCCACTAAATATATGACTGAGTCTGGAATGATTTTTCCTCACCATTGCAGTGACACCTTTACCCCTGAATCGTTTCTCTGTCTTGTTATTAACACTTTTTGCTTGCGGGGTTTGCAAAGCGGCCATTTTCTCCTCTACCCTCAATGACTGGTCACACGGTAACCGAGGTATGGAATTATTTAAGAATAAACTGATCTTAGGGACACCATGTACAAAATATCCTCAATTTAAAAATGTCTTTAAATTTGTTTTCTCAATGTTTTGTGTTCTGGACCTTGTGTGCTAGAATTTGCCGTGAACACCCGCCACAAAACTGAGATAAAACAACGTTTTAAACCAAAAGGCACTTTCAGGCGCTTCTCTCACTACTCTGTCTTATCAGGCATAATGTGCGTGTGCTTGCGAATGTACCGCAGGGCTTGGGGGCAGACATCACCGCACAATAATCACAGCTTGAATTATTTTTTAATGAACATTGCCTCACTAAATTCAACCCTGGGAATAGCAGCTAGGCCCTTTCCAGGACTGCACACTGAATGTGTAGCAGTGCAGTTTTATATGGATTGAATAATGCAGTCTAAGCCTTTCAAACCCCTTTTTTTGGCATTTTCTCCTCCCTTTAGTAGTTGACAATTATGCATTATGCTTGTCACCGCCCACATAAGACCATGGGGTGAGGTGACTGTAATCCTCCAATAAATAGGCATGACTGCTTCTCACTCAACAAGTCCCACAGCGCCTCAGGAGGCAAATGCTGTCAGAGGATAGGTGCACCACCCTCATAGTAATTCATAGATGCTCACGTGTGCCCCAGACTGTGGAGATTGGAGTTACGAGGGGACACTGGCCGTCCTACCCACCCCTAGCTGTGAAGCCGGTTTGTTCTGCCAATGTGGGCTTCCAGGCATTGTTGGCGAATAACATGGTCGGTTTGGAGCTTGGGCTGTACGGGCCCATTTTGCCTCCTTTAATATTCAAACTTTTAGCCTTTTCAGTTCAAGGGAGGAGCAATACTAAATATTTTTATATTCTGGCCATCAAGCATAACTGGTCAGAAGCCTACTCTACTAGGCAATATAGCCTGTTTGATATAATTTCTTAATTTCTGCAAGAGGTTTAATTTTAAAAAGGATAGAGTGTTCACATGTTAGGTCCTAAGAGCTATCTGGATTGTGTGAAAACCCAGCCAGCCTGCTGTTTAAGTGTATATTCAAAGGGAGGATTTCTGCATTGAGATGGTACAGTCTTTACCTGGTACCTGCTCTGCTGCGCAGCTGCCAATGTTCCTGTCCAGTAGAGGGTGCTACATGGACATTTCCCAGGATTCGTTCCACAAGGGCCCTTCCAAGCCTGATCTTCCTTAATTTTCACATTGGACGACCTTCAGCGATCTGGATCCGGAAGCCCCACTCCGACGGGTTACTGGGCAGACGGTGTGGTGAGATATGGGCAGAGGAATCAGCATTCTGGCCCGGTGGCAGCGGCCAATTGGATTGGGCTAATCACTCCTGACAGCAGCCATTAGCTCCTCTCGGTAAAGACTGGCAGTTAGGTAACTGGTGCACTGCGGTCCTTGTTGAGAATGCAGTAACCCAGATTAAATACTCTTTGTCTGTCTCCCAAAGATCCTGTTCAGTTAATGGCGGTTCGGTTTTTCAGATGCCAGGGGCCTATTCAGAGGCAGTGAGGGCAGAGCACAGACTTCTGGGTAATTTTTCTCCCAGCAGGACACCACTTATCTCCCTCTGTTGTCGAGTTGGCTGGGGCAAGTTATTTTCAAGGCTGCAGCCCAAAAAGGACAGGACAGTACAGGTGCACTTGAGAATTGTTTCCCAAACTGGGGCGCATGTAGCCTGAGGTGTACGCGGGTTACATTTGATGTCCTTTATCTTTTCATTAGCATGTACGGGTTGCTTTATTATTTTTGGAAATCAATGCACCAGTTCATGGGTAAATTTTAATTTTTAACAATAACAGCGATGAAAAATAACAATGACAGCACAGGTCCCAGATATCAGAAATATTCATCATGTAGCTTGTAATTAGACTCTAGGGTCAATTATAAAATATTGCGTGTGAGCAGAACATTGTTCGGTCAGGAAAAGGGAAACAATTTAGAAAAGCAAGTTTGGCTGTTTGCAACCTAAAGGAAAAAGTATTATGGGCATCAATACTTTTCCTGCAAAGGTGTAATTAGCAGGCCTATCACATATAAAAGTGCACAGATAAAGGAGAAACCACACAGATGAATAGAATGAATGTTTGTGGAAGACACGCAGGCCACCGCTTTAAATCACATCATTACAGTTTGTTGTAATTGCCTTTGATAGCATTTTGATGTGTGCGCTTTAAGTGTGAGAACTATGACACTTGATGATCAACTCGTTATGAACTCCTGAAGCTGCTTAATAACAAATTGATCATTTAAATCAGCTGTGTAGGAGCAGGGAGAGATCTAAAACATGCAGGACAAGGGGTCCTCCAGGAGAGGTTTGGGAAACACTGGATTTTTGGATTATTGATAACATTAGCGATTCAAGGCAGCTACACTCATTCTGGGTTCCATTGGTCCTTACTCTACCATCTGTAGTTACAGCTAGCTGGCGATGCATTGTGAACACAGCCGTTTCCCCCTCTTCTGTATTTTACTTGTATTCCTTTCTGTTTGAAAAGTTGTGGCTGTGCAGACTTGCCAGAGGTCTCATGCTCGAACAAGAAATAAAGCATCTTTTAGTTGTCATGAAGAGCCTCATTGCACAGCATGTCACACACGTAGTGTTGCTGGGGAGGTGCCTTCATATGAAGAGTGATTGAGGGCGTGCAACGGAAACGATTTCGGAACTCGGGACACTTCATGTGTGACATGTGAGGACAACATATGCATCACTAAAAAGATTTTGAACTTGTTTACTTATATGATTAACATATGTCTCCTCAGTATTACAGTTGACACAAAAAAGGCATCCATCTTTTAAATATGTTTTCCCTCCCTAAAAATAGCAATAGTAAAGAGGAGGTCATGTCAGAGCAAATGTGGTTACGATTTTTGCCAGAGCTGCTTTCTCTCAAGAACTGGAGGGCCTTGGCTATGAAAATTTAACAGATACCTGATGCCAAGATGCATTTTACATAAAGAGAAACAAATTGTGCATATTTCCCTAAAGAGCCTAACAGATGATTATATTTCAACAGATGGAACAGCCAGACAAGTGTTATCTGGCCACTTTCCAGACTTCAGACAAAAAACACAAAATGATCATTCTGGGATTATGGATAAAGCTGATTATTTTATTGTTACTTGTTAGTCATTTCAGAAAAAAAAGGAACAAACATACATCGTTGTGGCTTTGAAGTTGTGCCGTTAAGGTACTGATGGCACGTGGGTACTACACTACAGCCACAGCGAGCTTGTCTCAGTCCGACAGAGAACGGCAAGAGCAAGGTTTTGCGTCAATGGCAACAAGATAGTCCCTCCTAAAAATGTACTGCTTACTACAAGTGTGGTGAAAGAAAACACTGATTGTGACAACCTATCAGCTCTGATTAGAAACTGCCTCTCGTGCCATTTGGCTATGTTAGGATTGGCAAAGGTACTGACATGAGGGGGGCAGACGGGGGACCAAGGAGACAGGGCTGATCGCTGGGCATCGCACGGGATTCGTTTAAGGCCCCTTGGCAGGACACAGCAGTACCTATTAGTAGTTTTTTTGGGGGAAAAAAAGCTGCTATTATTTTACAACCATCAGTTGTCCACCATAACACTGCAGGGTGAGCACTGATGCCTATCTAACATGCTGATTCATGCAAAACACCTTCCGCTGAAAAGCTTTGCCTTCAGTTGTACTTTGCTGTGGCATCTCCCACCGCCACAGTCTTTGGCCTCTTCCTCTTCCCTCATTTTAGAAACTGGACACCTTTGTGTCTCAGCGGTGGGGTTATTCCCCAGCTGATCGAATACGGAGCTGGCTGATTCCACACAGAGCTGTTTGTCTTTTTTTTTCCTGTCGGGATGGCTTTTTTTAAAAACCATAACATACGTTTATCTGTTCACTGATTGTGTAAGTAACATATCCATGTACAAACCTGAAAAAACAGAATTCCCTCTTGATGACAAGTCAACATATTTGACAAATACTTTTCGGCTTTGGAAGGAGATCAGTGGTAAAACGGAGCCACAATGCTTTTTAAGACTCATGCCATTAACAGTTACTAAATGCATTAGTACATATTCATTAAGCATCACCTTTTCTAAAAGGAGTTAGAACACTGATACTGAGCAAGTAGTGAATAAGTAAACTGACACATTGTTAGCATGGCATGATTACCTGCCATATACTATCCCTCATATGTTAAGAGTTTTAAGTAAATATTAAATTCAACATTGATGTAAAAAGTAATACTTAATAAATGAGTGCCAATGTTCACATGCACTGTTCTCCAAGACTATAAGCAGGCCCTTAAACTAAAGTGTGTCAGCCTGGGTGACCGATAGCCTTGGCCTTATGCATATGGTGGTTTATAGACTGAGTTAAAATGGCTGTTAGAACATCACTGCATGCAGCTGTGAATTTGTATATTGAAGCCGAAAAATATTCTCTGAAATATTCTACAAGTGCCATAAATGTGACTGATGTTGAACCTGGACACTAAAATCAACCGCTGATTGATTCAAAAAAAAAAAAAACACAAGCATACTCACATACACAAACACTTTTTCCTCGACTTCCATACCTTTTGTTTCCTATATAAGAACAGCAAAAAAAAAAAAAGTATCTGATAATGTTGTGATCCTTGGAGCTACAAGCGCGGGTGAGACCACCCCCCCCTCCCCCAAGTCAGTTCGGGTTTTTTCATCGCCTCAGTCGCTTGCGTGGGGGACCCCCTGTCCCCCCTCCCTGAAGGTCCAGTGGGGGTCAGTACTCCCAG
>NC_050601.1:2623939-2638939 GCF_013368585.1 Megalops cyprinoides | reverse complement strand
GGGTGGGGTTGGGGGGGGGATCAGACAACAGCAGAGACAGCATGAGATTATATTACGTTACAGGTATTTAGCAGATGCTCTTATCCAGAGTGACTTACATCAGTTACAGTTTTTTTTACTATGTTATCCATTTATACAGCTGGATATCTACTGAGACAATTGTGGGTTAAGTACCTTGCCAAAGGGTACAGCAGCAGTGCCCCAGCGAACCGGCAACCTCAGTTGCTCCTTAACCACTATGCTACACTGCCACCCCTACATTTGTGACCCAGACTTTACTCTCTGGGGATCTTATGACATTTTAAAAGTAAAACAAACAGTTAGAGGAGGAACTGCTGGGGGCACAGGGGGTAAGACTTACACAGTGGGAATGTATGGTAGGGGCTTAAAGTTGGACTTTTTACCCAGAAGGCTGCAATACCCAGGTGGGCCATTATCTGAATTGGCTAAGTATCCTGTTTGTATAGTTTTATTGTTAACAATTTTTTTATGAAGCCATTCTGAAAAAAAAAACAAAAAAAGCTTGTTGATTATTAGTTGACCAGTAGGATCTTGCATCTGTAGGTTTATAGGACTAAACGTGGATTAATTACAGAATCAGATACAGGAGACAATCCGAGGGCTGTGAAAACACTTCCTGTGTGTTCGGTCACAAGGTCTTCCAGATGCAGAAACTAACACCTGTCCGAGTTAGTGCCCTCTATAGGTTGGAGGGGAGGCTATATCAGGGGATGCTGGGGTTCCTGGCAAACCGGAAGCTGACTGATATCAGGATGTTTTTCGGGGGGTGCTGGGTATGTGGTGAGAGGGTCACAGGTTTAGGGAGGGGGCTTCCTCACACTTCTGTGGCCGACGACTCAATGCCTCCGTGGGAGACCAGGGTCCAGTAGGTCCCCCCGTTGGTCCTGAACATGCACTTCTTGGTCTCCTTGTCGATCTCCATCTGGAAGGTCTCCATGTCGGTCTCGTTGTCCTGATTGGCCGAGATGCTCACCCCTGGAAACGCACACAAAAAGCAAAGCTGCACACTCTGCACTCACCGGCTCAGCAGACAGTTTCCCCGAGCCGACGCGAGCGCTGCATGTAGGTATGCAGACTGTGAGGTATGATCAGCGAGGTGATACTGGTCTGCAGGGCTGTGACCTGCCCCCTCCAATCCCCCCATGTATGCACAGCATGTACGCACCGTGTGAGGTATGATCAGCGAGGTGATACTGGTCTGCAGGGCTGTGACCTGCCCCCTCCAATCCCCCCCATGTATGCACAGCATGTACGCACCGTGTGAAGTATGAACAGTGAAGCAGCACTGGTCTGCAGGGCTATGACCTGCCTCTGCACACTCCACCTCCCCCCCCACACCCCCACTCCCATACTCCTGAGCCACCATCAGGGAGGACCACTCTACTGCACACCCTGCACTGAGGGCATTCTCACACAATTTCGAAAACGGTCCAACAAAGATCACGTTCGTTTGACCATGCAAACAAGGTTCTAGCAGTGCTATACATTCCAGTGACCTGTGACCTGTGATCTGTGATGCAAGTTTTGGAGCACTCTTGGCCTCTTTTTTCATTAACAGCTTGCTTATGCCGCTTGAAAACATGCAATCAGTGTTACTACCTATTCATTTAGCAGACCTTTAAGCAGTGAACAGATGGTAAGTAGATGGTGCAGGGGATAATAACATACATATTTATGGGTGTTAATGTACCCCTTTTATCAGGAAGTGACAGAATTATATTGACTCTAAATGTCAACACACAGAACTTTAATTCAACAAAGCAAATATAAGAATATGAGAAAAGCATTTTAAAGAAACACAAAGAATGTTTTTCTAAATAATTTTACAGTCCATCAGCTATTTTCATTAGAGCTCTAAATTTTGAGGGTAATTGCTAATTCACTAACTGCCTGTCTGCAATCTCCTGAACTTTTTTTTTTTTTAACAGCAAAGAAATACATTTCCTTGCATTGTGCATTGGTGATTATTAGGAGGCCCTTAACCCTGAACCAATGTCTTTTATCTAGAAGATGGTAGATATCTGGCGTCAATACATCAATCACACTCCCACCCCAGTGACCCTGAGTGATTCATATGTATTCAACATGAGCGCAGACTGCCCTTGATCTCCAAAGGCCACTACTGCTCAAAGGCTTTTCACTGTATTATAGTCATTTGTGTGTTGAGGTTTTGCCATGTCTGTGCTTACCCTTGCTCTCTGCCCTCTGTTAATAATGTCGACACAAGTGCATCCAGTCTGATGTGAAGTCTGGCATCTTAACACTTACATTTACTGTGTAAGTGCGGCGACAGGCTGCAAATGGTGGTAAACCATTACTTTCCTTTTCACCTGAATGCACTTGACATTGCTCTTGCTTGACATTGCTCTTGACAAACAACTTTAGGTGCAATAATTTAGCAACGTTTGCAAACCTGTCTCTGGTCGTAGTTGTAATCTGAATGGTTTAGCCCAGCCCAATCAGCTGCTGACAGGTGCCATCACTTAGGCTTGATTGTTATGGAAAGCGGGTTCAGGATAGGTGCCAGTTTCAAGGTAAGGCCTCTTGCTCAGCCAGTGGCATTACTGTGCGGTGTTTCTGGTTCCCTCTTTGCGGGTTTGCCTTGTGTGACACTATGGCTGTGTTGTGTTTCTGGTTTGGTGTCTCATTGGAAGGCTCTTTAGTGCACTGCTGTGACTTGCCCTTGATACGGCCTCACCCTCTCTCTCCTACCATGCCTACAGGCCTGTCAGCTGCATGTGTGGTCCTTGTCCTGTGATACACAAACACAAACACACACCCACACACACACACACACACACACACACACACACACACAGACACACATATGTATGTGCACAAACTCATGCATACACACAGACACACATGCATGTGTACACACTTTTTTATGTGCGGTGTGCGCGCACACAAACACACACACACACGTATGCACACCCATGCTCACACACACACACACACACAAACAAAATCATACATACCCACAATCACAGGTACGGTAGCAAACACACAGACATCTCAGAGTAATACAGACACATTTTCAGGTCTGATGCAGCAAGTGTGTTGATGGAATGTGCCCCACAGTACAGATTAAAAATACATTCTTAGAATGCCTGTGGTTGGAGAACAAGAGACCCATGGATTTAGTCTTTATGACTCAATACACACATACACAAGCCCACACGTGCACATGCACACACACACACATATGCACACGCACACGCACACATACACACACACACACACACACACACACATACACACACACACACACACACACACACACACATACACACGCACACACATGCACATGCACACACACACACACACACATACACACGCACACACACACATGCACATGCACACACACACACACACGCACACACACACACGCACATGCACACACACACACACACACACATACACACGCACACACACACACACGCACGTGCACACACACACACACACACACACACACACACACACACACAAAATGATGGACTGACGGAATTTGTCCTACAGCACAGATTAAAAGTGCAATCTTAGGATGCCTCTGGTTGGACAAAGAGAGAGAGCCACGGTTTTAGCCTTCATGACCTGTAACACTGCAAAGTACAGCTTAACATTTCAGCGCTGCTCAGAGTGAAAGAGCAGGATTACATTCAAACAAGCAAGAGGCTGGAGGCTGAGGCTGTGCTCAAACGATCCGATGGAGGAAAAATCCAAAAATCTTTCAAAATGTAGCACTGGGTCGAGGTATAGCATAGTGGTAATGTGTAAGGCTTGTCACCAAAAGGTTGCTGGTTTAATTCCCATCTGTGGCACTGCCGCTGTACCCTTAGGCAAGATACTTAACCCAGAATTGTCTCAGTAAATATCTAGCCGTGTTAATGGATCACATGTAAAGATTGTAACCTATGTAAATCGCCCTGGATAAGAACGTTTGCTAAATGACAATAATGTAATGTAATGTAATGTAAAATGCCTGCTTGTATATACCTAAGCTAAGTAGAAGGAGAGGTATGAAAAAAGTTCCCCATGGTCTTGTTTTCCAATCTGAATTTATTCAGAGTGAAAAGGGACCAGTGTTTCTTCCCTTGTCAGGGTTTACTCACAGCCCTGTACGTAGGAAACAAAGAAAATTGCACATTGAAGGCCGGATGCATTTTAATTAGTGCACCCAGCTGGGCTAAGCTAAGCATTTCTTACTCCAAAGCAAAAGAATGCTTCACAGTAATACCTTAGCACTTTTTTCCAGTCTTCTGCTCAGACGACTCCAAGCAGAATAGAATGAATCATCAAACATCAAACAAGTTTCTCTGAAAGTGTACCGCAGTTTGATACCTGTAATTTGGTCCCCAGTGGGGTTTAAGGGATAGAGTTTAACCTGAAAGTCTGTGTGTGTGTGTGTGTGTGTGTGTGTGTGTGTGTTTGTGTGTGTGTTGGGGGGAGCGACCATTTCTGCTAAGATTCCCTGTATAATGCAAAAATGTGCGTGGGTCTCCCCAATCACTATTATAAAGCAGCTTAAGTCTCTAACCACCTCTCCATCTCCTCTGAGATCAGTGGTACAAACACATACACACACATACACATGCACTCTCACACATGCAAACACAGACACACACACACACAACCACACACACACACACACACACACACACACACACACGCAAGCATATACACACAGACGTCGTCCACACACAGCATGTACTGTAATGGTCAGACACGCAGGGACTCCGCCCCGACAGCTGATTGAGCGCGCTTCCCTTTTCACAGTCCGAAAGGGATCAAAGTCCGCAAAAGCGCAACCCGCCGCCTTTGCAAATCGCACAAATGAAAGCGTATGTGGCAGACTGTGTCTGCTGATGCTCGAATTAGACACCACAGAAATATCCCTCAAGCATTCCTTTAATCCCGTTACTGCAATAATCCGCACCCCACCCCACCGCACACTCACTCCCTGGCTCACTCATTCACTCGCTCGATGGCAGTAATTCCATCAGTGGGGAGTGTAAATCTGCGCCGCGGGGCCGTGTAAGCAGCTTTACCTGCGCCATTCCCAAAAAGATTCTTTCAGGAAGAAAACGCTCCATTTCAGATGGAACGCAGTGGGCCATCAGCCATCTTAGGATCTGCCCACAGCTGTCTGCTGCTCTGCAGTATCTGGCCTGTGTGTGTGTGTGTGTGTGTGTGTGTGTGTGTGTGTGTGTGTGTGTGTGTGCGCGCATGTGTGTGTATGTGTGAGTGTGTGCACACGTGCGTGTGTGTGTGTGTGTGAGAGATATATACAAATTCATGCTGAACCATAGTGATTCACAGAATGGCTGTATTATGACAGTGGTGTTTTCAGACTGGGTTTAGAAAGGCTTTAGAAACATTTTTTCAGTTAGCAGTCATGGCTTGTAAACTACAAAGCCATGCTCACAATGGAGGAACTGACCAAGACAGAAGAGAATGACCAGACACTGTCATAACCTCAACATGCACTCACTCTGTAACGTTGTAAGTACGTTAGATGATGAGATTACCGCAACAAACAGCCGGTACAGGATTTTCAAAGACAAAGAACACGCGAGTGGAAGTTTCTCTTCAATAATTGCTTCAGACAGAGATGAGGAGCTTGGTGTACATGTTACCCAGTTTCTGACCTGTTATGTTTTGATACTAATATTCACTCAGATTTCAACAGAGTCAATGACAGGCTGCTGTTATGGAATGCTCAGATATCTTGCTGTGTAACTCTTTCTGCTTTCTCATTGGCTAAGAGGTTCTGCGCCTGAGACTGCAGCTCTCTATGCTGAATTGTGGGAAACAAGGACAGCTTTAGTTCAGAGTCTCGACCGTACTCCAGGGACTCGCAATGACCGCCTTGTCGCAGTCAATCCTTCCAGAGTGAGCTCGACTAACGAGTGACCATGTGACCCTGTGACCATGGTGATTCTAAACTGTGTGACATCATAATGCGGCGCCATTTCCAGCCTTTGAGTTTTGGACCTCTTCAGACATGCCCTACTCAGAGCTGGAGCATTTTTTAGTATGTAGTTCAGTTTTCATCGAACACAGTCCTCTGACTATTGATATGATATTAGTATAATTTATATACTGTATACTGCTACTACAACTAATAATAGTAATAATCTTCATTTCTTAATTTTTTGTGAGTGGGTCAGCGCTTTCTGGCCCCTCCCAGGAAGAAGGCCTGGGGTGTCAGAGGATGAGGTAATCTTTTCTCTGTCTTTATCATTTCTTTGGGGGCGGAGTCCCTTCCCTCTCCGCCTGCACCCTGTCTCACCAAAAACGCTTCCTGTGACCTTCGCCTACCCCTCTGTGACATTCGGCAGGTTCTGTTTCACGACGCTGTGACCCCTGCACTCGTCCTCATAAACCGAGAGCCGTTCCCAGGACACGTCCAAAGTGATGTTCGATTTCCTAAGTGAAAACCTATAGCGAAAACAAAGGAGGCCTCATCTGCGTGATTACAGCTCCTAATCATTTTTGCCAGTCAACTGCATGTGTGACTTCGTTCACAACCTCATAGCACTGATGGCCAGAGTCCACATTGGCCTTCGCTCTGCAAAGGCCATGGCTGCCCATTTGTGCAAAGGTTTCTGATCCAGTTTCCCCTCATCCCCCCGCTGTGCTGCGGTTCCTTTACTGTGGGTGAGGCTCCACAGAGGACCAGCAGACCGGCCTGAGAGAGGTGTTGTGTCCTCAGCGGAGAAATTATTCGCCATGCCCCACACCTCTGACTCATCTCCTCTCGATGATCCGAATCCACTCGTCGTCCTCTTTCTATCGTGACCTCGGTCCGTTTTTATCTCCTCCTCCACCCTACTCCCCCCTCAGTATGTCCTTTTTTCCTCCCTCCCCCTCCTCCTCCTCCTCCTCCTCCCTTTTTTCTCCGCCCTCCTCTCTCCCTCTTGTCACAAAATGAGCTGCTGATTGTTCTACTTCGTGTTCTACTTCTTGTTCCAAAAAAGTGTCACTGGTCTATTTTTACCCGCCCCAGGATCTTCGCTCCTTTGTAACAAACAGCTTTTCACTGCAGTGTGCCTATTGAGGCCGAGCTGAAAGGGATGGGAGCTAACCTTGCCTGAACCGCGTGATCTCTGCGCCGAGGCTCCTGCCACAGCGCACTCTCGCACGCAGACAGAAACGCGCCGTGCTTTCAGCGATGGCCGTGTTGTGGGAGTGGTGCAAAGTGACATTTAAATCACAGAAACAAAAACTGAAATGCAGTGTCAGTCAAGACCATTCAGTGATGATTGCGCACACAGAAGTGTGAACACGCACACACAAGTGTGAACACGCACACACAGAAATGCACACAGGATCCCGGTGCAAACTGACATGGAATCACTGAGCAAAAAAGGGGGGATCTGGGGTTCTGAGTGGCACAGGCTGAGCCCCATGACCTCTCCACACAAAGGCATTCTGCAGATCATCAGGCATGTAAGGGCCACACGGATGACTTTGGTGGAGCCCCACACATCCTCCAAGCAGAGCTTACTGTGGTGCACTGTGTGTGAGCAAAGCCATTGTGTGCCGGAGGATTGCATTCGGTACAGTGCTCCTATTTGAGCGCAGAGGCTGTCCTGATGAGACAAGCCTTTTGTGGTTGAAAAAAAGTATGATCCAATTCCACAGGGTTCCGTTGACCTGTGAGGTATCTGGGACATTCACAGCCGCAGTTGCAGCAAACAGTGAAGCTGGAACTGAGGAGGTCACAAAACTAAATTGATGACAAAGCAAAAGAAGTTTTTTTTTGGCTGGGATTATGGGTGGCCTACATAGATCTCAGACAGGCCTGATCTGTTCTCATTTACTCCCTAATCACATCTTTGTTGTCCTGTCTGAATGCACCCTCACAAAAATGCTGAAGAGGCCCTTCAAGTGCTGGGCTCCACACGGCTTGGCTGTATTGAAAATTTCATCCAGGGGTTAGATGGTAGCCGACAGCGTGGGGAGAGAACACATTGACTAGCAGCAGTATAATAAGACAGTTCTATCTACTTGCAACATTAAAACAGACAGAAATAGATACAGATAACAGAAACAGATGCTCTCCCTTGGCAGTAAATCACCAGAAAATCAGAGTATGGTTGAATTCAGACTCTTGTTTAAACTTTTCTCTAAACCTAACCTACGATAATATTTAGTTAAAACAATCCAATATCAGAGAATTTCAGGCTACTCCACAGGAAATGATACAAAAACAACAACAGTAATAATAATAATAATAATAATAATAATAATAATAATAATAATAATTGTATGTTCCTCAGTACCTGAGCAGTTACGTTCTTATATCCATATATATCCATATCGATATATCCATGGCAATATAATTGTTCTACAGACCGCTGCTGATTGTCAGTGGAGTGAGAGACATACAGTATGTATCAGACATATGTATGTCATTATAATTAGGATATGTCACCCAAATGACACAGAGCCATAGTCAACCTGCCACTGCGACCAAACACAACGCAGTAGTAATGAAAGAACACTGCTGGGTGCTGTAAAGAAATCACCATAAGACTACATTTCCCATCAACCCTGACACAACCCCAACATTCCATCTGTCAGTCATACCCAGTCCCATGACGTTATTCATTCACATGAGTTCACCAGGTGATAATAAGCTGCCTGCGCAGCTTGATTTTGCAGGAGAGAACAGATGCTATTACAAAGAATCAAGGTAATGAGGAACTCCTGTGCTGACATTCAATGTTGTGACTCTTCATTGATTACTGTAGCTAAAACACACCAAATGGTGCATGTCAGTGTGAGTGTACAAGCATGGGTAAGAGGCAACACAGCCTTGGGGGTGGGGGGGTGGGATGACAAGCAAAAGTACTTCCCTCACAGAATTTAAAGAGCGACCAACTGCCTAATGACTGAACCCGTCAGTCAGACAGGGATGAGGTAGCACATTACAGAACTAAAAGCCCAAAAGAGGTTTGAGAAAATGAGGATTCTTGCAGGGGTGGGGTGGGGGGGTGTGATGGAGCTGATTACCTTGCCGGACAGAGACGAATCTGTTGTTGGCAGCCTGGAAGACCACCTGCGGGTGGCTTTCCTCCAGGTCGAAGAGCTCGTCCTTGCCGGGCTTGGAGCAGCGTCCGGACCGCAGCGTGCCCGTGGGGCCGGACGGGGACAGGTAGCGCCCCTCACAGTCCTTAAAGGCCAGCTTGCCGGACTTGAGCTCCAGGGTGTAGCCAGTGCCCCGCCCGTTCTCCCGCACCAGCTTGCCGTTGTGGTTGAGGAAGCGGCTGTCGCAGGTCTTCAGGCAGTACTTCCCCTCCAGGTAGACCAGCGTGAGCAGGGAGACCACGCCCCACGGGATGTTGCTGTCGACGGAGATCTCGCCCTCCTGGGGCGACAGGTGGGCGTAGCGCTTGCGGCTGACGCTCAGCAGGTTGGCCTGCGGGTGCAGGGCCAGGTGGACGGCCCACAGCTCGGTCTCGCCGATGGCCTGGGAGAAGCAGGACAGCCGGTCTTCCGCTCCGCCGAAGTAGCGCTGGTGCAGCTCGGACTGCAGCGCCCAGCGGCCGTCCGACTGCGCCGCGATCAGGAAGCGGCAGCCCGCGTCTGGCTCCTCCGCCTCGCAGCTCACCTTGCCGTCCTTGTCGGAGGACAGGTAGCGGCCCAGGTGGCTGCGCAGGTACACCGCCTGGCCGTCCTGCTCGTCCTGCTCCAGCGTCCAGATCTGCTTCTTCTTCATGCTGGGCGCCGAGGCGTTCACCTTGAAGCCGAAGGCCTCCGCCGTCAGGTACCGGCTCTCGTGGTTGATGAGCCCGAACTGCAGCTTCAGGGCTTTGTTTATGCCGTTAGTGGGCATCCTGACTGACCTTAAGACAGCACTTTGGGATGACGGCGGGGTGGAGGGGTTGGACCACAGGGGAGAAGAGTCAGTACAAAGAACAGTAACAAAATTGATCTTTCTTTTTCTTTCACAAGAGGAAAAAGAAACCGATAAGGTACTCACAAATCCTGCGTCTGTCTTTCCCTCGCTGAGTATCTCTGGTTCCTATTTTCCAGTGCGGTATTTTTTTTTGTGGTCTTGTTTTTGATGCTGCTGCTATTCTTTGAAATGATCTTTTTTTTATTTCGGCAAGTTTCTCTTCCTTTCTATTCTCCTGCCTCCCTCTTTTGCGGCTTCCAGTCACAACTCTATTCCTGTCTCTCCCCCGGAGTGCCGCACACCAGCTTTGCTTTTTTCTCTTTCCTAATCAGCGCGGATTAAAATCAGCAGGACACAGCACCTCAATCCAGCAAGCCCCTGACGTCACGCTGACACCACCATTCTAACCTCTCTCTCTCTCCCTCCCTCCTGCTCTCGCTCTCTTTCTCTCTCTCTCCTCTCTCAGTCTCGGCCTCCCTCTGTTCCTTTCTCTCCTGCTTTCTCTGTCTGTCTCCGTGTAACTCTCTCTCTCGCTGTCCTTCTTCTCTCGGGCTGACCCACTCTTTTCTCTCTTTCTCTGACTTTCTGCTCTGCCCTGAAAGGAAGAACAATCACTGGTGATACCTTTCTTCGCATCCTCTAAAGAGTTGAAAACTCAACAACAGGCCAAAGGTTGATAACCAAACACCCTGAAGAGCTGTGCCCCCCCCATTTTTGAAACACCAGTCTACTGAGTACAGTGTCATGCAGAAAGATTGACAACCTTGTTATTGAGTGTGATGCCCTCTTAAACACTCCTCTTTCCCTTTGGTTAGTTTGACCTTTGGGGATTGCCTTTTGGCATGACTTAAGCTCCACGGTTCTCTTCACCCCTTGCATCCCCCTCATCCCCCCATCCTCCTACCACCCACTTTGGGGTAAACCACTCCGTAGCCCTTAAGGGCTGCTCCCCCACTTTCTCTCCAGAGCTCAGACATTCCTCAGTCTGCTGTGTGTTGGGACAGAAGCCAGAGAGACTGAGCCCTCTTCCTCGGTGTCAGCAGTAGTAGGAGCTCATCTGCTTTCCAGGTGGGGCACTTTATAATGTAACACCGACACTGGTGTGTGCCTGCATCCAGGAGTGATAGGCACATATATGTGTATACACACACACACACACACACACACACACACACACACACACACACACACATGCACACGCACACACACGCATGCACACAGGCAGTTTGCGAGGAAAACAAGTCTCTCTTGTTAGCTATCCGCTAATCGTCCTTTCAATTATCGGCCCCGGTTCATTAACCCGGGGTAATCCACTCAGCCCCCCCCCCCCCCCCCCCATCCATCTGTCTGCCTGCTGGGATGGTCCCAGCAGGAGGCAGGAGGGGGGAGGACGGGGGGTCCGTTCCCAGGGCGACCCGCCCCGGCCAGCGCCAGCTTACTGAGCATTCGCCCGTGTCTTGAAAAAAGCCCATTGTGGTGGGAGATGTGACCGCGACGTGACCGGGTGACCTTCGACACAGCGGGCGGCACACTCCGTCCCCGACGCCGCGCTCATTAACGGCCGCGCTCGTTACAGGGTTCTCATGGTATGGCCCGATCTGACGAAACCCTGCAGGCACCGGGCATGGCCCTTCCTGACTCAGGCTGCTAAAAACTTGTGATGCTGCGTTGCAGAGCCACATGAAAGCTAATGATTCTCAGACTCTGTGCCTAAAAGAATATCAAAGGTACCGGACCTTAAAAAACACCTCAAAAGGGGAACTTTATACCATTAATGAATTTGTCTGCTGTCCCAGGTAAATGTAGGTTACCATTAGTCTTAGTAATTAGCACGAACATGAATTTTACATTGTACATTACACCATTGTCATGTACAGAGCGACTTACATACAGTAGGTTACAATTTTAACCATTAATGCAGCTGGATATTTACTGAACCAACTGTAGGTTAAGTACCTTGCCCAAGATTACATCAACAGTGCCCCAGCAGGGAGTCCTGCGCCTTACCACTGTGCTACACTGCCAGAAGGCTTTTTGTTCCATGAAGGTTCACTTCTCCTAGACTGTGGGTACTATTGGGAAGTACTGCATGACCAGCACTTACTTCCTGGACACCAGATCCTTTCAAACACAATGGGGTTTGTACCCTAACATTATTTCAGAGCTAGCAGGGGCATCCAAAGCAGTGTCTTATTGATTCAGGCTAATACTGGTGTTTATTGGTCTCTGTCTATAATGGAACTCAGTCCACACAGGGACAACTCACAGGCTGCATTTTGCTTCCTTTAGTGTACAAACTAACAGAGAGAAAAACCAAAAAGCTTTCAAAAGGAGAACGATTCTCGGGCACTCAAAGAGCAAAAAGCTTCCACTAGAAACTTTCATAGAAAGTTGTCAAAACACAAGGCACAGCGTAAAGAGAAAAGGCTTACTCTGACACAGGTACAAGCTATGCAATTTGACATTACTATTCTTAACGCAGTCTTGCTACATTAAAAGTACAATTCAAGAAGAGTGAAAAGGTTTACCGCAACATGGTCTGAACACAAGTCACTTCAAATTCCAACCTTTGACATGATTACAATGTTATGACAAAGTGGTACAAACCCACTGAAAATGCTCAGCTTAAATAAAAGCTAACTGTTTATGGGATGTCATACTGTGAGACAAAGGTGTGTTATTGTGAGAGCAGTAGCCAAGACCAATATTACGTTACATGACATTACATGCATTTAGCAGATGCCCTTATAAAGACTGACTTCCTTCACAATAGAACATTAGTGTCAGACCAGTAAATGTCAGCAAAACACTATTCTCAATATCTTATTTCAAAGATTAGTTACAGCCGACACATGAGTTTCCTGAAGACTCATTTCACTGCTTGTGTTCCACTGAAGATACAGCTACTTCACTGTCTTATGTTATCAGTAAAACTGCCAAACAATCCAAGACATATTCTCTGATCCAGAGATGTACTCATGAAAATATGGCACTTTGGGATATGAATTTAAAAATTAAAGAAATACATTTTTAATAAATCCCAATAGTTATTGAATATAGCATAAAATATATCAATCACTACCACTTTCATAAATATTTGTGCATGTGATATAATATATATGTATATATATTATATTGCACAAACTGGAAAACATTGTTTCAAATACATGCATAAACCTGAATGTACAGCTGAAAATGTTCTAAATATGAACAACTCTAATAAGTCATTGAGTTTTTCCTTGTTCAACAAAATACATTTATTCTATCTTGGATCTCATATTTTACTATACAACGACATGTAAGTGTGCAGTGCAATGTACTATACATTGACATGTAATTGACATTTAGTGTGGTCCATATGTTTGGTGTGCTATGTGCTTGGTTTAAGGAGCTTTACAGGAAATTTATAGGACCCAGTGAAATGAGGACATACAACTAATTACAGCCATGGAGTGCACACATGTAATGGCCCCTCCAAACTGCCACACATGCGCTAACTCCTGGCTCTTGGCCACGACCACTTAAGTCTGCGATGGCGTGACTGACACCCAGAGCTTTGTCTCTGACACATGGCAGCAACAGTGAATAATGGGATTTTCTCAGTCAATCGGGGTACGTAGCACCAGTGACCCTCGATGACAGCCGCGGCAGGAGACACTCTTACCAGCAGAGGGTGCTGTTGTGCTGTTAAAGCCTTGGAACACTGACTGGTCCACTGACATGTTCTGGATTGTTGTGTTGCACAGTGTTCTAGAGAGCTGGCTCAGCTAACATTGATCATTGACCCACACCAGTACCCACAATCCTAACTGAATAGGCAGAGACTTGTTAGGGGGGTGTTACATCTGAAAAGAGGCTGCTCTTTTCTTCTGCAGCACCTATAACGCTGATGTGCAGCGTTGGTCCAGTGATAACAGGTGGAGTTGGTGGTGGTGGGGGAGGGGGGGGGGGGGGGGGATGGTGGAGGTGGAGAGAATCATGTAATTAGAGAGTGGAGTTTTTAATAGAGAGGGAACAGGTAAAGTTATTGGTAAAAGGAGAACAGGTAGAGTTATTGATCCAGGGGGACCAGGTGGAGTTATTGTTCTAAGTGGAGCAGGTGTTAATAGTAAAAGTGGAACAATAGATCCAGAGGCAATAGATGCTGTAGTGAGTCTTATTTTGGCTTTCTGTGCGCTTGTCTCTTCAAGGTTGTGGGGTTCCTGTTCCCTGTTGACGGTGCGGTGCTGGGACCTCCTCCTTGCTCTCTTCAGACAGAGCTGGCCGTATATATATCTTGTTTCAGCATGTCAATGTAGAGACAGACCCACTTTTACTTAGCATAACTTGTACAATGGTGCCCTCTTGTGGTGGACTGTATGGGTGCACCTCACCCAAACGAGGCTGGATTCAATTCTGGAACCACAGCACCACCCCTCTCTGTGAATGCGCATACACCCATCCCAGCTCCACTTTCCCTTCAATGTAGGCCAGCGCTGTGTGTGTGTGTGTATGCGTATAAATGTCTTAAAGGCTGAACAAGTGAAGTCAGACTTTTGTTAGCATTGTTTAAACATTGTAATCAAGAATATCTACTTGAAAATCAAATGCCTGTTTTTTGTTTTTGTTTTTTTTTTTGAAAAAAGTATTAAAAATGAAAAACTTTGAATTTCCTGGTTGCATAAGTCCACACTACTTTTACTTGGTGAAAGTACCTTCTGCTTTCGTAACTGTAGTAGGTCAGTTTGGGTAAACCTCCATTAGGTCAGTTTTCTCTCAAATCTGTTGGTATTTTGCACTACTCATTCCCCCCTCTATCCTCGGCAGAGCTCCCGTCCCTCCTGAAGACAAAGGGTCCTAAAAATACCAGCTTAGCATTCTTGACACTGACACTGCCTAAATCACGTGTTTCCAGGTCGCTCCCCAGATGACGACTTCACTGTGAACAGTTACAGTGTTTCTATTGTCGGACATAAATGAAGTGACAAATCCAACCAGCTCCATGCCTGTTGTGCTCTGGTCCTGTTTTCCCATGCTGTGTCTTCAGCTCGTGTTCCGTGCGACAGTGGAAACCTCCAGCCTCGGTGGCCTTG
>NC_050601.1:2576439-2618939 GCF_013368585.1 Megalops cyprinoides | reverse complement strand
CAGTGTGTGTGTGTGTGTGTGAGTGGTTGTGCGTGTGTGTGTGTGTGTGTGTGAGTGGTTGTGTGTGCATGTGTGAGTCATTGTGTGTGCAAGTGCTTGTGTGTGCATGTGAGTGGTTGTGTGTGCATGTGTGAGTGGTTGTGCGTGTGTGTGTGTGAGTGGTTGTGGCAAACACTCTGTGCTACTCTGTGGGTTGCCTCGTTGCATGCAGCAAGATTGAAAACAGAACTTGTTGATTTAATTAATGTTTGAACATATCAATATCATCTGTGGTGATATTATTATATTATTATTACTTATAAAAGCCAGCTGTCCTCCCGCCCAGACCGACCGCAAGAGCCTGCCTCAAACTCTGCACTGGCCTGAACTTGCTCAAGGCTGACGGCGACTGTCACAAGGGGGAGCCAAATTTCGTTTTCTGTCTATATTGATTTTCAACCTTTCACGTCACTGACAGACTTCTATCTACAAAAATCTCTTGATGCTGAATCGCACAGAAAGGACTTAGGTTTATATGCCGAGGGACGGAGAGTCTTGGTCATGCAGAATTCATCATCAGAAAAAAAAATAGTTTAAACGGAACACTGGGGGTGGGGGTGGGGATTTACTGGTGTGTGGGACTCCTGCTGTTCTGGTACCTGCAATGCCATGCAAGACCACTTGAGGTCAGTATGTCCATAACTTGAAATGGAGTGGAAATTGGGGGGTTTTAATGGTTTACTGGCCCATCTCTAGCGCTGTTTGCCTTGCGTTTACCGTTTTTTAGTCTCTACAAACAATTTATAATCGAGCGGATTACAGTCAGTCTAACCTTCTGCACCAGCCCATGTACTCAGCAACGTAGGGCATCGGGTCACCTGATCAACTCTGCACCCGGCGGTCGAGGGCTTGAATCCAAGTAACAAAATTCTGCTGAAACTATAAACAGGGCGTTTTTTACAGTCGCTTTAAAACATTAAACTGCAAACTGAATAATGAATGCATAACAAATATATATAAAAAACTGGAAGATGCAAATAACAACAAATAGGCTATATAAATCAAGCCAACAGGTTACAAGCACCCACCCCGTCCTTAAAAGCATGCATCGTCCTCCGCGGAGACTAAAATTGCGCGCAGATGAATGCCTGACGAGGCGGTGCACTTTAGCGAAAACCACGTGCGGCCGTTCACGGTCATTTCACCTCCATTATCACATGTATTGCGCTTCCATTATTATTATCATTATCGTTACAGTTATTGTTTTACCCTTGGCACCGAGCGCGCACACTGGGCGTTCCGCGTTACGCGGGCTCCCGCTTCCCGACCCTCTGAGGCGCTATTCGATAGTTATGTGGCTTTTCTGGGGCGGACGCGGTGCTCACTGGCGAAACTGATAGTTTAAGAGGGCGGATCTGTTGGGCTCTCTGTGACATGAGGTTATAGAGCCCATTACATTACCGCGGAGCCCAAGCCCGCACGGCCTACCTTTCATTCTGCTTTTACCATGGAGAGGATATGCAATTTTCAGGGCTAGAGAGCCCAGCATTTGGACATCTTCAGAGTTAACAGCGCCCATATTTTCTGCCTTTATGGCCTACTGCTCCAGGAGACATAGGGTTGCCTACCCCAACCCACACGCTTATACAGCCCGGAGCAGCAGTATTTATAGTAGTTTTTTGAGCGAGCTACACTGGACTCATGAGTTATATATACATACAGATTTCGGATGCTTCAAATATTCTTCACATCAGTTTCATGAAATGATGATTTATATGTAGCTTACGCGTGCGTGTCATTTGTGTATGTTTTTTTTTATAGTTATGTTAGCTGTTTTCTTGTCTATGTATATAACCAAGGGAAAAAAGTGCATTTTCAAAGATTCACTAGTGATTTGATTCATGCAAGAAGCGGCGCTTTTAGGATTGCCAGCCTAAACAGCCCTTGAACTTCGCGGCAGTTCAGGGCAATGTGTTCAACACCTGTGTACATACATACGAAATCTACAGGGAGGTGGGGGGAGGGGTTAATTAACTCTCACTTTAATTAAGCGAGAGCGCGATTTTAATCAAATATTTTTCCTGAGACGTTGTTAGAGCAATACCCTTTTACTCCCTCTAGGACATAGGCTAATTACCCCCGGTACTGACAATGTTATCGTTTATCATTGTAAAAATACATCTGTAAAATAATGGACATATTCAGCACGTGTTCGGAAACGCGCCCAGCGTGTGTGTGCTTTTTTAATTGGTGATTTTGGTCCTTTGGTAAGAAACAGCCCGAAATAATATTTCTAGGGATTGACAATGTTATGACTGACAGGCAACGTGCTTACGGTGACAGCGTACGCAGGTTACTGCTTTGTGTTTGTCTAAGCGGCATGCCTGACATCGAAATAGCCTTTGTTTAACTAATTAATCATGATTTTAAACGTAATGTAAAATGGGGTCGGGGTCTTGCGCCATGGTTGTGTGTTGTACAAATAGCCTATACATCGGAGGCGTTCGCTGAAATCAGCATCGTCTGATTGGCCACTGTTTTAAAAGCAGTAAGAAAACTGGGAAAGACTGGCCGAAGCCGAATCTAACCGATAACCGCTTGATTTCATAAGACCGTTTGATTGTAGATTGGTTTCCTACAAGTTCAAGGCGATCGCAATGCTTCGTGAATGAGGCCCATGGTGTCTTACCTCCCGGGGTTTCTGACTCGATCCCCCCTCCGTGACCCTGCCGCAAACGTGCTTCTTCGATGGTGCACAAAGTCAGCAACAGTTTCCTGTCCAAAACGCTCATCTGAGGCAGTCCTAGTCTGAGGTCGAAACGTCGATGATTGATTAGTTAGATTAATTATTCTCTGTATTAGCGCACATTAATCAAAACCTTTTAAAAAAGCAATATTTTTGCAACCAGAAAAACGGTTACTGGCAGACTGCTTTTTATTGTTTTAACAAATGTGCGAAATCAAGTAATTTATGATTTATTTCCCCATGACTGACGAAAAAAATCAGACTTTGAGTGGAAATGTTTTTATTAATGCAGTTCACGTCAGGCCTCTCGCTTTCAGGTGCCACGTTTTGGAGATAACTCTCGGAGAATCTCTGAGAAAGCGCTGTGTGAAGGAAAATCAGAGGTGACGTCACAGTTCCAGAACTCATATATCACCCAGAAAAGCGACTCACTTTTTACATTTTGCATATTATTAGAGGCAGTGGCCAGAGTGTGTCCTATGAACTTGTCTGTCGGTGGTAGTGGGTGATCCTTGTGATTAAATACACTGGTTAAACACAGGACTATATTCTCAGATGACCCACTCCTATTTGTAACTGAAAGACTTAATCACTGTTCAAAATAATAGTCTACCCTCTGATTTATTTTCTGTGGAGAACACCCACATTTTTTAACCACTGTTTGCCATCTGCCAGAAGGTAGCACGCTCCATCCCCAGGTGAGTGAGTGTTATTGCACCTTTGAGTGGAGCGCTTAACCTGAGGTGTGATGGTAAACACCTGGTTGTAGAAAAAGGAAGCAACAGAAGCTGGTTCGGATGGCAGTATCTATACAAACAACAGTAAATAGAAACATTGTTCTGGATCATGTCAAATAAGTTATAATGTCTGAGAGTTAAACACTGTGGGCACAGGTAGTTGTGTTCATGGCATTAAATCCAGACTCCCATACCGTGTGTATTTTTTACTGTTTTTTTTTTTTTTTTTTTTACTATTTTAATTGATTTATTCATTATTATTTTTTAATATTAGGTATTAGGTTAAAGTACAATATTTCTCAGATATTCTGCAAAATATGTAACAAGTGGCCATAATTGGTGCACATAGAAAATATTATATAATATGAAATTTAATGGTTGGAAAAAGTTGTAGAATCTTTAAGAATGTTGAGAAATATCACCGCACAGAGGAAGAGCAAGATCACACAAGCTGCAGACCTCGGCAGAGACAGCTTCCTTCCACAGGATAATTACTGCTTCAATCAATCTATTAGACTGGAGAACATTCATTAGATAAAATCAACAGGGAATAATGTGATTAAATACATCAAATCAATACATCTGTCAGCATAAATTTAAATGAAAATTCAATCTGCCGTCACAGTTTACTCGCCAAAGCCAACATTAAAAGGATGAATGGGGCCTGAACGAGCGAGTTCTGAATGAACATACGTGAAGTATCAGCTCACGAAGCGTCCTAATGCCCCACAGCTATGGAGGGAAGAGACCCAGCACGTGAAAATAACAGGGCTGAAATAAAATAAAATAAACTGAAGCTTATCACGCTAGATCAATGTGCAGGTGTCATTGGATGTCGTATTTCATCGCGGAAGAAGCTATCCCATAATGCAGCATGTGTGAAAAAAAAAACGCGTTTTCATTGTGGTTTCTTAGCATGAGTCCTCATGCACAGCAGTTTCGTAACTTTGATTTTCGCATCATCGCGTCGAGACGGGTGCTTGTGGGTGCGGTTCAGGGCAGGTGCCCTGCTCAGTTTACGGTGCTCAAGGTATTCAAACCTGCAGCCTTTTAGGCAGAAACCTTCTTGTCTCACCAGATGACGGGGGCAGAGGTGTGAGCATGATGGGATGGATACAGACTGGTGCGAAAACGCGCAGATTCAGAGACTCTTGTGAGCAGTGAGGCTGCAGTTTGTGACACCAGCCCGACGCTATTAAAACGCTGCGGCTCTGCCTTTTCAGAAGCCCGAAACCAATGAGCCGGTGCGTGGAAAGAAAGGAGGCAGACAAAAGCTGATGAAACTACGACTTAGAGCTGGGTTGGAACCAGGGAGAAAGGCAGAACCTGTGCCCCCCCCCTTTACCTTACCCCCAAACCAGAACACAGCTGTGCTGGCCCCTCTTCTCTCATTCTTACACTTCTGTCCCTCCTTCCTGAGTGACTGATGCTCACACCCCCACACCCACCCACCCAACACAATGCATTTCTAGATTTATTTAATGCATTAAACCATCTGTCCATTCATCAGAATACCCCCCCCCCCCCCCAAACACACACGCACACTCACAGACTGTAAAAGATTTACTGTGGGCTGTAACATTGCTCCCAGCAAACTGAGAGCTTAAATAGCGCCCAGTAAATGTCACCCGCTTTGATGGCGGCCTGCGTTAATATTTTACCACAGGTTCACCCTGTTAAAAGCATCCTTTCTTTAAACGCAGCTGTTTTACTGTGTATGTTAATGTTCCGGGGCAAGAGAGGAAGAGAATGGGAGACAGTTAAAGGAATTGGCTGAAAGAGAGAGAGAAAAAGAAAGAAGGAGATGGGGGAGGAAGAGGGAGAAATGAAGGGAGAGAGAGGGAGAGAGGCAGATAAGACAGTGAGTTACAGTATCTTAAGAGGAGTGGAGCATCCAGACTATTGTGAACTTTGTGGAGTGTGAAGGTTGACTATATATAGCTGTGTGGACCATAATTGTTGTGCTTTTTCTCTTAGATGTTTCTGCATTATGTCCTGGTGGTTCGTCCAAATAATCTGCATTAAAACCTGAAGAGACAACAGTTATGGTCGGTATTGCATCTGAAGCCCCTGCATTATCAGATAGATAAACACTGGTTTTCTTAGGGACATGTTACGAGTTTCTGATTTAGTAGTTGGGCGAGTACTGGTTGCCGTGGTGATGTGGTACAGGGTTCTAATTTAAAGGCTGGGTGGATGCTGGTTGTCGTGGTGATGGGTCACAAGGCCCTGCGCTAATAGCTGGCTGGTTGCTGGCAGGCTGCCCACTGTGGATGCCCCAGCATGCTCTTCCAGGACCAGAGCTGGGTTTAATAACGGACGCGCTGCTAACGTGATTCTCCACTCCAGGACTTTGACAGGTCAGGAAAAATATGGACAGAGAGTCTTGTTTGCTAATGGAAGACTGTTTCTTTCACGGCAAGTGGGAGAGTGGCCATATAAATTGCTGAGCAGTAGGTTCGTGTGAGTGTGTGTGTGTGTGTGGGCATGTGTGTGTGGGCATGTGTGCCACACATTTCCAAAGTCATGCTGTTCTATCATCAACTTTATTACTTTCATATAAAAAGAGTACTGTGTGCACAGGTAAATAAAGCTTCCTTACAAATGAAATTAATAACAATACCTTTCCTAAATAAGTCAGCTGAGGTGGAAGGGTAGATGGGATACGGGTTGTGGGGGTGGGGGGGGTTTGGGGTTCTCATTGGTCTCTCTGGACCAACTGAGCCTGCCACTTAACTGGGCAATAATGGATGCTGTTTACCGCCCTTCCCCTTCCAGCCAACCCAACAACTGCACAACAAAGAGCGAGTGATTAACTCATCGGCTGTAAGTGCTGCGGAGAAACCCGGTTACGGCACCGCATCACAGCAGCTCTGAAAAGAAGCACCTGAGAGGAAGAGGAAGAGTGTGATGAATGGGAGGTCACTGGTGGGAGTGAGAGAAAGAGAGAGCCGGACTCGCAGCGGAGCCGTGGCCTCAGTCACCCACGCTCTCTGAGTCGCAATAAAACCCGCTGTTTTGTAGAAGAATGCGGAGCAGGGCTCGGGGGATGTCAGCGAACTTCTGTGATGAATGTTTTTGGATCCAGTGGTTATATTTGGGGGGAATAGCAGTCAAACTCCTCCAGGGCCAGATAACAAAGTAATGAACTGCCCACTCAAACAGATTTTTCATGCGAAAGTCCATGTGAATGTGCAAAAAGTTTCACTCCTCTTCCAAGGGGCAGAGAGGAGGCATTTTACCTTAGCTTAGCAGGTGCTCTTACACATGGCAACTTAACTCACAACTCACATAACTCACAACTTGTCGATGTAACATGGCTTGATATTTACCCAGGCAATTCAGGTTAAGTACCTTGCCCAAGGGTACAACAGCAGTGTCCATGCCTGTGAACCAAGCCAACAAAATTTGGGTTATAAGCTCTCATCTCCACCATGATGCATCTGTTCAGAAATCTCACTTGTCAGATGTCACTAGCTACAGCAGTGTTGAAGCATGCTCAAAGGACATTTCATATCCTTCACATCTCAATATAACCACTGTGATATATTTTATCACCTTCTTTTCTCTCTGTCAGTTTAGATTCTGGTCCCACAGAGTGAGATGGGGGTGGGAGAGGGGAATATCTGAAACCCTTTCTGATGATGTCATAAGTACTGATGTGATACTCATCTGTCTTTCTTGGCTGTAAATAGCACGGGGGTCTCCACTCTTTCTCTCTCCCTCTCTTTCTTTATCTCTGTGGCTTTTTCTTCATCTCTCTCATGATCACTCTTTCTCTTTCTCTCTCTCTCTCTCTCTCTCTCTCTCTCTCTCTCTCTCTCTCTCTCTCTCTGTCTCTGTCAGCATTCTGAGCTAATGGTTTTGGCCTGAACACTAACAGAAAACAAACTAAATTTTGTTTGCACTTGGGATCAATTTGTTTTTCAGCACGCTCTTTTTCGCTGCTTATATGCGGCCTGCTTTTGATTACGTTGTGGCAGGCTTCCGAAACGCTGAAAACAATCCCCGCCTCGACCAGGAGTGTGAACGTCTCTGAGAGGAGAGTCCAAACAACTTCCAGAGGGAGAATCTCCAAATGGAGAGCACTGGCCTAGTCAATGATTTTTCTCAGATCTTACAGGCCTGTCGTTGTAATCTCACCTTGCCAGCACTGAAAGCTGTGAAGTCCTGATGTAGGACAATTTGCGCTCATGTGTTGTAGAGTCTGAATAGCGTTTTGGGATGTGACTGTGTTTGTGATGAGGAGGGGGGGGGGGAGGGAGAGGGAGAGGGAGAGAGAGAGAGAGAGAGGGAGAGAGAGAGAGAGGGGGGGAGAGAGAAAGAGAGAGAGAGAGAGAGAGAGAGGTAGAGAGAGGTGGGTAATAGTCTGCTCTACACTGTGGTGTTCTACAGTTACACAGTGGTGTGTGCTACCCCACAGGGAGACCAGATTGCCTCACATTGGCCTCTGAACTTCAAAGGGTTAAGAACCCTTTGGCACCACGGTCATTAAGTCTCTTTAAAACTGCAGTAAATCAGGCAAGCCTCTGAAAGAGCCGCTCTAATTATCTAGTGAAACTGCCATTATGGGAGCACGTGTACAGCCACCGGGCCCTGTCTGCCAGCTGATATTTAAGGACATGCAACTGATAGCAACATGCGCACGCTATATAAAAACCCTTCGTGTTCCTGTCAGAATTTAGATTAATCTTCAGCGCTGGGGCCTGAATACTGGTCATGCAGCTAACCGGCTGACGTAGTAGACCACTACGCTACATCATTCATATTATATTTATCATAACTATAACCTGCTTTTATTGCTCAGCATCAAACATAAATGGAGAAAAAATGTATTTTTTTATGAATACAAATAAAAACAGATATGAGTGATATCTGTGATAACAAATGTGAGTGTGTTTCGCTTGTTCTGTAGTCCTGAACAGCGCTGATTTTAACCCCTGGCATTTTATCTGATGATTTGTTGATTTCTTGGTGTGTTGCTCTACGTTCTTGGTATGATTATTTATTTGATTTTTTTCTTTGATGTCGACTGTAGGACTTAGAGGTGTCATTTCCTCTCATTTGCCAGTGTGGTCTTGAGTGTGTCTGAGCTGTACCTCCAACAGATGCAGTTTAAATGGTAGCTGAAGTTCAAGAGCTGCTCTTTGGCTAGTTAATAAGGTATCAAATCCTAATGAAAATATTAATAAAATGTATTAGATGTTAAATTAAAGAAACAATTATGAAATATATGAAATGTACAGTAAATGTTTAAATGATTTAGTAAATTTAATTAGTTAAAGTTAGTGTAGTTAGTACATAAATTGTGCCAAATTTTAAAAACTAAAAATACATAATTTTTTTAATGGTAAATTAGTGTGGTAAATACAAATCACTTAACATTGTGCTTTAAAATGTCATTTTGGGGCAACATGTTTGAAATATACACGGAGAGAATTTTCAGCTTTTTTGGTAAATGCAGCACAAAAATTGCATTTTTTTGTTGAATATCAAAAAGGTAAGCTGAAATAAATGCCACAGCTGCCAGCCCATACCACATCACTGAATGTGTGTAGCTTTTAACCGCGGCTGTAACCCAGGTTAAAGCATCTGACTGAATGGGCGAGTGAATAAAGAGAGCAAGCAGCAACTCTGAGGCTCGGAGTCACACGGTTGGTCACATTTTCGCCGGCTTTTTAGATCCAGCTGTACAAAAATAGTATGAAAAATCGATATCGCCTCCGAGCCTGACCGCCGTCATCTGAAACGAGGCATGGAGCTCACGTGACCCTGTGTCCATGGAGACGGGCGCGGAGCGCGAGCTGGGCCGTGGCTGTGTTGATCCGCGCGGACGGGCCTCCCGGTGAAGATGTGGGCTGCCTCCACGGCAACACTCTCGCACGGCGACGGTGGCTGCGCCCGCGGGGTGTTCTCCTGCTCCTGCCTAGCCGGTTTCGGCTCCCTCTGGCAGAGATTAACACAGGGGGGGCCCACTGATGACCTTTTGTTCAGCCAGCAAAACGCACACCCTGTACTTCTCTTTTCTCCTTTGAGCCAAAGACTAAACAAACATCACAATGGTGTGTGTTTTGTTTGCCACATTTCCTCATATGATACTCGGCACTAATGTCAGAGACTGGTGGGGCAGGTTGGGCCACAGCAGGGGTCTATAATCTGCCCCCCACCCACCCCCCAAATCTGCTCCTGTGCCCCCAGGATAGGCCAGACAGAGCAAGACCCAGGAGCAGACAGACAGCACCAGTCAGTCTCCAGCCCACAAACAGGATTAGTGAGTCTGTCAGCAAGCTTGCCCAAGGGGTCCTGACACACGCACCTGTGAGAATACAAAGCCTGTTCCCTCTCCTGGGGGGGGGGTTTGGCAGTTAGGAGCTGCGGCAGTGAGCGCAGGCTTGGAGTATGTTCATAACACCGCAGTCTTTCAGCTCCCCTCTGTCATCGTCCCTGCTGGTCAAAACCACTTAACTAAGATGCCCGTGGAGGACAGAGGCGAGGAGAGCTGACACTTGTTGACAGCAGTGCATTGTCTGCCCCTGTCCTCTGGGCCTGAGTCTTCTGTCACTGTGCTCTCTGTCATTCCCTCTCAGTGTCTTTCCCTCACTCCGGCTCTCCGGCTCTCTCTCATTCTGTCTCCTTTTTGCCCCCCCCCCAGCCTGGAGTCATTCACTTGTTATGAGGCATATAGGGCTTTCTTAAGGAGAACCCGAAGGCTGAGGGAATGATGTCCTCTCACCTGTAAATTAAATAAATCGCTAAATAAAATAAAATCTGTCACCACTGGCCAAAGCCAAAATTAAGACTATTATTTAAAACTAATCCCCAGTCCTGGGTGGATCAAGCAGGATATTTTTTTCAAAGAGTCGCATGTGCGATAAGCTACAGAGAGTTGCATGTGAAAAATTGTTGCATGTCAGAGAAGAGAAACAGCTCCTTGGACCTGTGTGAGGGTTTGGCAGCAATCTGTGGAGTCCCAGCAGCTGGTTAGAGCTCCAATTCGCTTTTACACCTTGCTTTGACTGAAAGCCCAGCTCATTCTTGGCGTACTCAGGGGTGTGGAACTTGAGAGCGATCCAGGCGAGATTTGGGCAAAACGTCAAAAGGAAAGTCTCAGGATCCAGCCCCACAGACCCACTGGGCCGGGACAGGTGCGAGGGAGTTCTGTTGTCACAGTCCTTGTTCGTGTGAGGTCTTTGGCTGTCTGGCAGGAAACACAGAAGACAGAGCATGGATTTGGATACAATTCCTGCCTGCTGCAAGTCTGGGGGCATGTTTTTAGCATGTCCGTTTGAGGTCAGTTGAGGATCTTCCATGGCGTCTTTTTTCCTTTGACACCACAGGCCAGGACTTGGAAGTTCTTATGGTCACTCTTCTGTTAACGACATGACAGCCGTGACCCTGAATGTGAGCATGGCTGAGTCATGGCTCAGACTACAGACCCTAGACACACGGTGCGGGATGAGCAAACATCCCTACGAGCAGCTCTCGGGGTTAGATTAGTCGTGTCTGAGGAACAGGGCTTTGGAGAACCGTCGCCTGTTTGTCCTTGTGTGTTTGGTGGTGTGGCACAGTGGCAGTGCTACAGGAGGGAGAGACAACCATCGCCTTCTCCCCTCAGGGAGTCCCTTTGATGGGTAAGCAGGGTGCTGCAGTGGCTGTACTGAGCTCTGGAGCTCGGGGTTGTGGGTTTGAATCCGAGACGAGACACTGCTGCATCTTAACTCCAGCTGTGTCAAGTGTACAGCATCCAGCTTTACTCCAAAACAGTGCACCAGGCAGTTTTTTTTCTGAGATGACAGGTGTGTCCTCTGTCCACACAGCTGAGGGCTCCACACAGGTGTTCCAGAGTGGCTTCACCCTGCAGGGCCTGACCTGTTCCCCAAGTCCTTCTGAGGACATGAGTCAGGCAGAGGAAGCAGGTTCTTCACCACAGCTGGGGCTCAGGACTACAATGAGAGACAGACACAGATAGAGAGAGACACAGACAGACAGACAGAGAACAGTATGCATTACAAGAAACATCTGTACATTACACATAGAGGGACACACACACACACATACAGAAAGAGGACCAAACACACATGCACACCACCACGCGAACACATACCCCACTATACCCAGAAATACAAATGCATACACACATACACTACTACACACACAGAGGGACACACACACACACACACACACACACACCCTAAGCCGTAGCCATTGCGCTGTGATGGATGCCGTGTCTCCCTGCTCTCCCCCGGGTGTGTGTAGGGGATGGCTGGCTGCACTCTGTCCCTGCTCTCCTGACTCAGCAGCTGCAGCAGAATGTCCTGAGGAGGTAGGAGAGCGTAAATAACCCCCCAGAGATGCACAGCAGGGCGTCACACACCCCCGAGCACGAGCGGGGGTCTTACGCTGAGCACACACAGGAAGCAATGTGTGTGAGTCTGTGTAGCGGAGGGGAGGGTGGAGAGGGGCAAGGGGTGGGGGAGAAGTGAGGGTGTAGCTGGTGTGGGCTGGTGTTGTTAGGGTGTGGCTGGTGTGGTTTTTGGGTAGGGGGTATGAGGGTGTCTACATCTGTGTAGTCTGTTCAAGGGGAGTGATACGCATATGTGCAACTTAGTACAGGTAGGCATACATTGTGTTATATTGTGACTACAACTTTGTGCTGTTGTAGTGTTGTTGTGCTGTGACTGTGTGCCCTGGTGTTACTGTAACACTGTGCTGTGACTGTGTACCCTGGTGTTACTGTAACACTGTGCTGTGTCTGTGTGCCCTGGTGTTACTGTAACACTGTGCTGTGTCTGTGTGCCCTGGTGTTACTGTAACACTGTGTTGTGCTGTGTCTGTGTGCCCTGGTGTTACTGTAACACTGTGCTGTGTCTGTGTGCCCTGGTGTTACTGTAACACTGTGCTGTGTCTGTGTGCCCTGGTGTTACTGTAATATTGTGCTGTGTCTGTGTGCCCTGGTGTTACTGTAACACTGTGCTGTGTCTGTGTACCCTGGTGTTACTGTAACACTGTGCTGTGTCTGTGTACCCTGGTGTTACTGTAACACTGTGCTGTGTCTGTGTGCCCTGGTGTTACTGTAACACTGTGTTGTGCTGTGACTGTGTGCCCTGGTGTTACTGTAACACTGTGCTGTGTCTGTGTGCCCTGGTGTTACTGTAACACTGTGCTGTGTCTGTGTGCTCTGGTGGCTTCGGTGACACAGAGCCGAAATGGATAAGGCCCAGGGAGAGGAGCTCTGATGGAGCCGATGACAGCCGTGTTGAGCTCGGCCAGCTTGTTCGCAGCTGAAAGACAAGCCGGGAGGGCTGCGCCAAGCCTGGCGGCGGGTGCCCGGGCACCGGCGGACGACGTGGTGCCAAGCCACGCCGACGCGTGCCGGCAGTGCCAGGCGGCTGCGTCAGCCCGCTGTCGCTGCGTTTTTTTTTTGTTTTTTTTGTGGAACAGCTGCTTTCGAGCAGCACCGTGAGGAGCCAGTGAGTGGAGCAAAGCCGAGCTGAGCGCTGTGTCAACACTGATACGTCTCACTCAGTTGTGCGCGCGGTCGATACAGAATGAATATGCAAAAAAAAAAAAACCCCCCCCCCCCCCCCCCCAAAAAAAACAACAAAGGTTCCAGAGCAGATGTAAAATTACACGTGTGGGAATTACAGCAGAGCAGTAAATCTGCAAGAGGCCGGCGATATTCCCACGCCAAGCAGCACGGGAACCGCTCAGCCCTGACGGGCCCCTGCCAGTCCCACGCCCACTCGGGGGTTACCCGAGGTCACGGTCAGTAACGGGGCAGCGGGGATTCACAAGCCGCAAAAACGGGAGGAGGCAATGTGCTGTCAATCATGAACCCACACGGACCAATCAGAAGAGCGTGCTCTGCACAGCAAAACACCGGGATTGGCCCAAAGCAGCGGTTTACTCCCCTCATTTTGGGGAAGGATCATGAAGCCTTGCTCTTCTGTCACCGGGTCACGGTCGGTGAGGGCCAAGGGGAGAGTGCCAGTGAGGTCACAGAAAAAAAGGCCGCAGGGTAGTGACCACCACTGTGCTTGCATGCATACGGCCAGGTGTATGAGAGAGAATCTACAGGACCTCGGCCAGATCATGTGAGTGAGTCCACAGAGCAGCGGGTTAGGTACCCTGAACATGGAAGGTAATGGCTACAAGCAGGCCCCCTGTTGCGCCTGAGGTAATCGCACCCTCAGCCTGGCACCATGCTTTTCATATGCCTCTGTCTCCAGCAAAACATGTTTCACCACTGACAACCCTTTTGGTGCTCTGATTCGGTTTCACACCCTTAGTCAGAGGTGGAGAAAAGGCACTCACCCCGCCTCTCGTTCTGTCTGCAGGCTCCTCCCACCACCTCCTCGTGGGCGGAGTCTATCTTTGAGGGAGGGACATGGTACAAGGAGGGGGGGGAGGGGGGGTGAGTGAAAACATTAAAAAAATGTTTTCAGAGTGATGAAACATCAGAGACTGACAGGCATACAGAGATATATGCAAGCAGATAATGCTTGCTTTGTTACCACGGGTGATAATATTCAGGCCTGTTAATGTGCAACATGTGTTCCCAGGAACGGCAGTAATCTGATACCATTCTCAGGAAATCTCGTCTCTGCCCGCAGTGTGCGATACAGCCTCTTTATAAGTCAGCAGTAATAAACAGCAGAGAGATGGATTAGCGGTGATTGGATTTAGGACATGGCAGGAAACTGAGGAGAGCCAGGGTCTGTCAGAGCGCAGGGTTACTGTGTGTGTGTGTGAGAGAGAGAGAGAGCGAGTTTGATCCACGCAGTGCCAGTATTGGGATTTGGGGGATATGGAGCATCCTCTGTGTGCAGAGGAGTACTGCCAGGCTTTAAATTCAGCATTACTGAATGATTCCCCGAACAATAAACATCTGATTGGCTAAAACAACAGTATTATGCTGTATTGTTTTCATTATTTTTTACTGGGTGAAGAGCACTGCTCCCTCCTTCCAGCCTGTGAGCTGTAAGCGTGGAAGCCCGTCCTAACAGCCTGCTGCACACGGGCTTGCTTGTCCCGGTACGGCGTGTAATTCTTCACTCCTGGCCTTCCAGAAAGGAACTAAAACTAAAACACTGTAGGAAATAGATTTGTTATCGCCATCACATGCCAAATTTCCAACCCCCCCTCCCTCCCCAGGGACCAACAGAGATCACAATGAGGAGCAGAAAACTTCACTGTTCCAGAATTCTGCCAAAACGCACACCCACGCATGTATACACACACACACACACACACACACACACACACACACACATGAACACATGCACACACACACACACACACACACATGAACAATTTAAGATCTGTACGCTTATGTCACACTGCACTACACAAACAGCATAGTTTTAACCCCCACGTCATTCTCACACCCTCAACTGCACAGGAAACAGAATATTACCTTTCCTGTCAGCACCAATGGGAACCTTAAAAATCATGCTGCCTGCTGAGGACATGGAAACACGACTGAGCACAGTGATCTTTCCTCAAGATTCACATTAAACAGTAAGGGGATTAGCTAAATGGGACTCAAGAAAACAGCAGATATATTTTTTATATATTTATTCATGTTGTCTGTAAAAATCTTAATACTAAAATGCTTTTACATAGTTTCACGTTCATAAACTCCATCTTTTTTTTTTGTAAAATGTTTACCTCAAAGTCCAAACATAATTTACACATTTACATGTCTTTACAACACTGAAACACCATTAAAAAAGCATACTTTAAACTGACTGAATAAAGGACAAGGGAAAAAAATAGAATAAACAATATAATCAAAATCAATATAATCAATTTTTGAAAATCAGTGTTAAAATATTTTAATATTTACTAAGAGAAATAGATATCTGAGGAATAAATTTCAGGTACTCGTTTATAGCCTTACCTCTCTGATACTTCCATTGACAGAGAATTTAAATAAAGTTTGGTGAAAATTCAGATGGTCCTGCATCGTCATCACCACTTCCCGTGGGCTACTGGCTTTTGTAAAACTCTGCCTAATTACTGAGCACCAATGAAATTCCATCCAGAGTTTACACACCCTGGTCTAAGGGTACACTGTGAGATGTTTTTTTTTTTTTTTTTTTTACTGATTTTGTCTCCAGGTGGGTCTTAATTGGTTAGGTTTGATTGAGTTTGAAAACTAATCTGGGTTTAGACCTTTGTAAAAGTAACAGTACACTGAGAAAGCTGCAAGCAACTCAGATTATTTCCAGTTGTTTTTCCCCTTCAGACAAATTAGTAATACAGATTAATATTCACTTTAATTAAGATTAACTTTTTTTAGGGCCTAGAGGATTTTATTGTACAAACAGCTGTGTTTAATTAAGAAAGATGCTGCAGCTTTCTGTAACGGCTAGATATTAACAAAATTGTGCTGAATAAACAGCTTTATTTGTATTTTGCGGTTGACATAAAAACAGAGTGGATAGATAACTGTCAGGTGGTGTCAAACATAGATCAGCGTTCAAACAACAGGGCAGTCAAACCTAATTAACTAGAAGCAGTGTGTAAACCAGACTAGCATAAACCCACAGGATCAGGGTGGGGAAACACCGACAATACACCAAAGTAGTATTGCACCTAAACCGCATGAGAGTGACCTGTCCATTTAAGATGACATCATTTCCTCTTCCCAGTGCACACTACTGTTTCCGGCTATTTTTTTAAAATTATTCTGTACCCTTCAGTAGAAACTGTTTCACCTTCATTTTAGACACTTTAACTTCTGAGAAAGGTGTTCAGTAGAAGCGACAGGTTGAGTTGGGCATCCTCAGTGTGTACAGCGTAAGACAACACAGCTGCACGGCCTTGGGAAGCGAGGCGCACCTCCAAAACGATCCATCTGTACACACCCCCATTCTCAGCACATTTACGTCCACGCACACATGCACACACAAACATACACACACACGGACACTCACCCAGGCATGCGCACGCACATATACACACACACACACACACACTCTCTCTCTCTCTCTTCAGACCTTATGGTCATAGGGGATATTGTGGAATATGTTCTTCCAGACTGTTCCCTACCTGAACCCCCAGCAGTTAAAATGCACACACCATTATGGTAAATGTGACAGTGGAATATTACATAAACTGACTCCGGTTACCGATGGAAACTGATGTCAGTGGGTACCACCACTCAGTTCAGTCTTTGCCAAATTGGGAATCTCAACACCTTGCTAAAATACAATAATGCATGGGAAATATTTTAAAAAATTAACCGTATCAAATGGTATCCAACACCAGGACCGAGTGGAGTAAGTGACATTGTGACAATGATGATGGTGCACTGGTGCAAAGAGACGACAGCTCAGGAATCGTACAGCCAGACACTCCTCTGAACTGAAATAAGCGTCTCTTGTCTCTGGCTTTGACATCTCAAAGAGAGTTGGTGACGATTCTTCGCAAAACAATACCACTTCCTAAGCTGGAATATGCTGCGCTTTGTCGCTTTCAATGGAACATAAAGAGAGGCCTGTTTTAGAGTTTTGGTCACGTTTCAGGGCTCCTGATTGGTGCTCACCCACATGGTCCTCTCAACCCTTTTGGTTTGGCCAGTCCACAATAAGCACAACATTTCAGAGTACACCTCATTGAGGATGTCAAAGAATAAGGATTATTAAAATAGATTTAAGACACACTGAGCTATCCAGCTTCCGATGCCAAAACAGCTAATATTACATTACAGGCATTTACCAGTACCTTGCCCAAGGATACAGCAGCAGTGAGGAATTGAACCGGCAACCTTTCGGTTATGAGTCCTGCTCCTTAACCACTATGCTACACTGCCACCCCTATTTACTGTCTAATGATCTCTGTTTTCATGGAGCAAAAATTAGTCCGGGCCTGGTCCCAGTAAGTGGATACCTCACCATGTGGTTTTACGATGTTAATCGCCATATCAGCGGACAGGAAGAGGGCCACAGACACATCAAGGCACACTAAAGAGGCCCATGAAGGATCTGAAGTGCTGAATGTGCTTTTATTTCAGTATGCATCCTTCTTCCGCTCTCTGTCAAGCCATGCCTCCTTTGAGAGGAACACAAAAAGTGACATCACATACAAGCACAACACCAGTTTTTCCTTTTAAAGCTATCCTTTCCGTCACGTAACAGCAACATTAGTAATAAATAATGGTTGATGACAAAAATGTAAAAAAATAAAAGTAAAAACTCTGAGCAGACTGTTAACAGTGGGGATTGCATACAGACTAAACAGTTGGGATTGCATATTGAACAACAGCAACAACAAGGCAAGGACGAAAAAAAACATTTGGCAGAAGCAAAAAAAAAAGTGACTTGCAACTTTTTGATTGACAGAGCACTTTAAACGTCACACTTTTGTCCTCTCGTTAACCTGATTGTCCGTCACAGCTGGAGACACGTGTGTGTCTGAGAGCAGTACCGTCACACGTCTCTGCAATGCAAACCCTGTTAACGAGAGACATTCCAAAAATGTTGCCGCAATGCAGATTAAGAGGTGCATGTCTGAGTTTGCTACTTGCTCACACCATTCACCCCATCTATAGCACGTCAGCCAATCCGACTGCGGGGATCTCTCGTCTGTAAAACGCGTCAGCCAATCTGACTGTACCGGATCTCTCAAGATCCCTGATTGTGTTTTAAGCAGGTATTTACATCTATCGTGATGAAAACCTGACAAGTGCGTTGGTTTTTCAAACCGAGCACTCTAACACACTTACTCAAATTAAATAAGAAAATAAGGAGTCTTTACTTAGTTAACGAATGTAGCCTTCTTTCTTTTTAGCATTTTTAATGCTATTTTCAAGCTCCACCCAGAAAACCTTTCACCAAAGGCTGTGATCCAGTTCACATCCCCTACAAATGAGCGCCAGATCCTGCCAACAGGGGGCGGCGTACAGGCATCCACCTCCGTATTTCCCAGCCATTTCTCTCTTTATGTAACCCATGGCAACAGTCAGCTCCTCAAAGCAGCAATGTCAATTTGCAACAAATAAAAAAAAAAAAAGAAATACAAAAACACACACATACATACACGCGCACCATGAGGTGGTTACAGAAAGCCACTTGACCTATGACCTATGACCTTTGTTTTTTTTTTGTCCCCTGTCCGCCCTGACCTCTGTACAGCATTTCCCCTCTGTATCAGCAGCTGGGATCCAGTGCAGGTTTTCTCTTTCCAAAGAAAATCACAATTAATATTCACCAATCTTAAAAAAATAACACCATCAAAACATTGTAAGAGGATTTCAATTGTCTATGTACAGCATAGATATATTTATATTTATATCTATATAATACCTTTTATATACATATAGACACAGAGAACAGATAAATATCCTGTACAATATTCACCTGATTCAGAGGACAGGCAAGAGGTACTGAAGTGTATGGCTTGATTGGAAAAAATCATTCCTATTTTATATTCAACAAGAAATTATTTATATTTATATTTATGTACAGATATTTACAGCACTACGCATTAAAAACATCCCTGGAATCATGAGAGTGAGGTTTTGGGGGGGGTGCTGTTCGTGGAGGCTCGTCCGTCAGGATGGGGTGACCCGTCCCGGCACCCCTGTACACGCCTGGACGCCCCCCGCAGGATTTTACTGAGGGTACACCCAATTCTCCAGGGGAAACGCAATCCTAGATCAGCGTGGAGCTCCACCACCTGCAGGTGCTTGTACTGCCTGATCCAAACCAAGCTCCCATTTGCGCTGCTGCCCTGTCCATCGGACCTCAGGACACACCCCCGAATGCATATGGTGGGGCCCTACGTAGAACTGGACCTCTCCAATTGGCCAGCGCCTCCGTCACTGAAAGTGACTCCCACGCTCCTGGCAGAGATGGCCGCAGGTGGACCCCGCCTCTCACAGCGCCTCCTACAGGTCAGAGCCACAGACCGGGGCTGGACCAATGGGAGAGCTCCTTCAGTAGTATTCTCGGAGGTGGGCGTGCGTTAGCAGATGATGGACACGCCGTCGGCATTAACCAGCTGGCCACTGGTGGGGTCGTAGGTCCCGGCCAGGTAGTAGAGGTCCTGGCCGCCACCAGAGTTCTTCCTGTCCCGGCACAGACGCTCGTACTCCGCCCGGCTCACCACCTGGCACCTGTGCGAGATGGTCTGCACGTCGTTCTCGTCCTCGTGACAGGACTGGTACAGGGCGTGCTGTGAAGGGCAAATCCGCGGTCAGTTTTCTGTGACCACGCCACCTAACCCCGCCAAAACTGTTTCAGGTAGGCCTGAATTCTGAGCTCACTTTAGGTTACAGTGTGGATACTGTCATGGTGATCATGGTGCATTACTAATGAATGTTCTAATGAAGCTACTTTCACCAGAATGCACCAGGAAATGCCACATCAATTCCAATTCCTCTTCCTACTACAAACTAGAGTGAGGCCATACATGCATTACCTCCAATCTAGGGGTAACACTTATAATTGGAAGTGGAATCATATCAGACCCCCTCAGAATTAAACCGCATATATGGAGTCCACGGTAGCCAACAGTGCTCTGACAGCTCATTTGATCTTGAGGTTAAAAAAACGTGTAAATTTGTAACGACAGTTCTTGATTTGATCCCCAGATGGGGCAGTGCCATGGTATTGTACCTCTTAACAATGTACATTTATAACCTGATAGGGTAAGATCTATCAGCACAGGTAATATGCAATGTACAGGCAATACGGATAATCTGTAAAAATAAGTTATCAGCAAGAACTCTCGTTGTCAATTAACTGAGCATCCATGTAGCGTTTCAGCGTTGCCGGGAGACGATGGGCCTACCTTGCCATCCCGGTGCCTCTTGCCCATCTTAGTCTCCTCGGGGTGGTAGAACCACTTGACCTTGACCACCATGTTGGCCCAGGACTCCCAGAAGCTCTCGATGCGGCCGACGTAGGGCAGGTGCGGCCGGCCGGCAGACAGGAACACGGCGCAGTCGCCCACGCGCACCGTATCCCGGCCACGCACAATGGCCTTGTAGAAGAGCTTACGCGCTTTGCCCTTCATGCCGCGTCTCTGCAAAGCACAGGCCAGAGGACGCGTGAGGAACTGATCCTGGGTCAGAATCGAAATCTGTCCGGGTTAGGACCGAACATTATGGGAAAGCTGATCTCAGGTCTGTTGTCGAAGATTAAAAAAGGCAGATTTTTTTGTTTCCTGGAGTAAGAGACCGTGAAAGAAGGAGAACAGTAATGGCTCCTGTCATTTACACAGTGCTGCTGTCACTGGATAGCATGACGGTGCTGGCCTTCACCAGCAGTGCAGGCTCATTACTGCCATTTAGCAGATGCTCTCATCCAGAGTGATTTACATAGGTTACAATTTTTACATCTCATCCATTTATACAGCTGGAGGCAACTGCGGGGTAAGTACCTTGCCCAAGGGTACAGCAGTAGCACCCCAGAGGGGTATCGAACTGGCAACCTGTCGGTTACGAGTCCTGCTCCTTACCGTTATGCTACACTGCTGCCACAGGTGACAATGGACAGACGCAGGTGACTCACCTGTGTGGGGTTCCCAGACCACCTCCAAAGCTGGCGAGCGGGCAGGAAGGACGAGATTTTGGGCTGGTGGCTGACGGCAGGCAGCCGCTGCCTCTTGGGCGGCTCCTCGGGCTCCTCGGGCTCCCGGGGGGGCTTGGAGGGCGGGGCGGGACACGCCTTCCTCTTCAGCAGCTTGCTGTTGGGGCCGTGGCCGCTGGCCCCGCCCTTCGGGCTGGTGACTGCCACCGCCTTGGCGACAAAGGCCCGCTGCGGCGGGGGGGGTGCGGCCGGTGGGGGCTCCGGGGGTTGAAGCAGGGCATGATGGGAAGAGAGGCAGCCCTGCAGCAGCAGCGTGGAGCTCTCCTCGTCCTCCGAGCTGTAGGAGGAGTCGTTCTCCGAGGAGCAGAGGCTGGAGCTGGACAGGGAGCCGGAGCTGGAGGAGCTGGAGGAGGCGGAGGACGAGGACGACACGGAGAGCCGGGACAGGAAGCGGCCGGCCGTCCTCAGCCCACCCGAGGCGGCGGCGGCGGCGGCCAGCGCGGCCCTCCTCTCCTCTTCCTCCTCCTCTTCTTCTTCCTCATCCAGGTCGGAGTAGGAGCTGTGGCAGTCACTGTGGCAGTTCATGCCAAATTCGCCGTACTCGCCCAGGGATAGGGCCGGGGCGGGCTTCTGCAGCTGGGATGCCCCCTTCAGCAGGAGCTCCACCCGGGTGCCGTCGCCCGACTTGCTGTCCTTCACCAGCAGGACGGGGTGAGAGTAGCCCCCGGGTCGGGACACGTCCCGCCCGCTGGGCCCTCTGCTCCCAAACCCCTTGTCCACCCTGTTCCCTTGCCCTGAGGCCCCCAGCAGCAGTAGGGCTTTGCTGTTCTTTGTTTTGGGGGCGGTCACCCCCTCATGGTCCAGCTTGACCAGGAACTCCGCTCCTGCCTTCCGGCCACGCGGGACGCCCCCATCGCCTGGCCTTCTGCTCCGACTGCAGGGGGCACCACTGGGTACGAGGGGCATGGAGCCCGCCGGCCTGCCAAAGGATGAGTACCCGTTGGCGATGCTGCTGAAGGAGTCCACCTCGAAGGAGCTGCTGAAGATGGCTTTAGCCTGGGGCGCGATGGGGGCAGGCGGAAGCGGGAGAGGCTCAGACTCCTTGCCCTTCAGGGTCTTCCTGGGGGTCCCGTTGAGCTGGAAGAGATCGTGGGGGGTCCTCTTTTTTGGGACGGCCATGGCAGGCCAGCTGAAGAGGGGGGCAGCGCTCTTTTTCACACTGTCTAGCACAGGGGCCTTCTTTCCTGAGCCTTTGGGTCGGCCTAGAAAAAACACAAAAACAGATAATGTGATGTTTCCATCCCATTTGCTCAATTGTTTTTTGATATTATTAATACAAAACCCCCCACACACACACGCACGCACACACACACCCCATACCCCACACACATATACACACACACGCACGCACATTCACACACACACACACACACACACACACACACATGCACACACACACACACACACACACACACACATGCACACACACACACACACACACACACACACACACATGCACACACGCGCACACACACACACACACAGATGCACACAGACACACAAACAGACACACCCCAGCATACTGTACCTCGCCTGGCCTTCACGACAGGCTTGTTCTCCGGAGTTTGGGCCGGCTCTGGTTCCGGTCTCTCAGACGACGCGTCACTGGACGCCACCCTCTCCAGGGCGGAGCTCCTCCGGCCCCTGCGACCACAGGACACCAGGAGGGCAGGGGACGGCTCCGCACCTGCGATCAGATTGAGAGGAGGGGGTGGATTAAGACCATCGGTCAGGGCCCCAAGTCTGCTTCACACAGCTCTTCATCTGTCCAGCTGACTGCCGCTAACAGCCAAACCCCTTCCACGCCCAGCGATCCGCTCAAATCCCCGCCCCGACGCCACGGGCGTGACTGCAGCTGCTGAAGGGCTGACGGGGCCTGCACGTGTAGTTAATTTAACACAGAAATGTGCAGCGAGCTCTTCCGTGCTTTAACTCCAGGCAGCCCGCTGATCCCGTGCGTCGGAGCGGAGATCTGGGCCCCTGCCCCCGGGCTGCTCCTAGTGGCAGCCGACCGGCCGCGACTAGCGCCACCGCCGCTAACTGAGACATGACCGACGCAGCCCCCTCCTGCTCACTCATTCAGCCAACTGGGAGAGCAGCACCGAACTGAAGGCCTGGGTGTGACTGAGGTGTGGGCTTATGAATGAGAGGAAAAACCACACACTCAGTATAAAGCAGGAAAAAATCTTTCATTTTGCACTGCTTTTCAACCGTCTTTTGCCCTTAGACCAAACAGGCAAGAGGAGGGCAGTCATGCACATGACCACGTGTACATGTGAACTCACTGACCAGCCTGTCACACGGGTCCTGAACAAGTTACAGTCTCAATACGTAAACTCAGCATTTGACTTTCGTATACAATATTTTGGCAACTTCCTCTACTTTACTGTAAACACCCTCCCCAGCAAATGCATATTGGTAAGCGCAAATCAGGATGGCCACGTTGCCTGTGACATTTAAACGATGTTGTCGAACGATTGCGAAGTCACAGCTGCAAGGAACGAATTCTGGGGGTTTGCTGGTGTGGTCCCGGCGTGGGGAAGGGGGGGGGGGGGAGGGGCACGTGTGCGGTGAACTCACAGCGGATCTGGTAGTCTGGCGGGAGAAGGCGGATGTTGTGCAGCGAGATCCTCCCTCTGTCTCCATCATCGAACTCCACCATGACGCTGCCCTCCTTCCCCTCCTCGCCAGGGCCCCCTGCAGGACACACGAGGAAACGCAAGCTTGAGAAATATGCAGGACTTGAGAGATCTGGAAGACTCAAGCTGGTGGGCAGGACTAGAAGCAAAAATTCAAAAGCAAAGACATACATAAAACATAAAAACATAAAAAATGAGAACATTACAACGACAGGAACAGGTCCTGTCTCCCAACTCAAACACAGCTGCACACACACAGTAAAAACAACACAAACGCACACACATCTCTCCACGACTGACTCGTTGGTCTCACCTCGGCGGACGTATCCAGGGTACAGGCATCGCGAGCGCTCACTCCAGTACGCACACACGCGTGTCCCTGCTCTCAGCACGGCCTCCGTCTCAGGACGCACGTCCAGAACCTGGAAAACACACAGACAGAGCTCCTGTCATGTGGTGTGGAAACATACGAGTACACACACGTACACACACGCACAAACATAGAAATACACACATACACACACACGCGCACACACACACGCACACACACACACGCGTGCACACACACACACAATAAATGCTCACATCAAATATAAACGCCCTGAAACACACGTGTGAGTGCACACACATGCACACACACACACGCGCACACACACACACGCGCGCGCACACACACACATACACACACACACACACACACACACACACACACACAAGCACACTGCTATGTCTGGTCCCTTCCCTCCACGTGACCGGAGTGCTCTTATTTCCCAGCAGCCCCTGCCTGTAGCCCACGTCCTCAGACTCCCTCAGACGTGGAAAGAGCAGAAAAGTGGATGCTGTGAGCAGTGAGCTGCTGAATCACCGCAAAAAAGCAGCGTCGAGTGCGGGTTGCCAGATCATCCCCCTCAGAGCAGATGGGCCTGGCACAAGCCCAGGGCTCCAGCCGTGTGGTTTGATTTGCGGTTGCCATGGAGGGGACCCTTTGACTGACAGTGCGGGAAAGGGGAAGGTGCCAGGTGAAACTCGATACCTGTCCGGGTTCCTGAGGTAGCGTCACCGAAGGAAAGCGGCCGATGGGGGAGTTGACGGACGTGAAGCAGATTGAAAGTATAAATAGGAAACAGATGCTATCAGGCTGCTGTTTACACAACGGCACCGAGGCAGACAGCGGCGCACAACGGAGCAGGGAGACCTCCGAAAAAAGACAGCTTCACGGCGGCTGTGAAGTGTTTACGTTTTTGGGGAGGGGGATTTTACTTTCGGAGACTGGAAACAGTTGGACTGTTTATGTGTGAACGGGAGAAAATGTCCCATCAGTAGCTGTGTTTATAATGTGTGTCTGTTTGTGTGTGCATGCTTGTGTCTGTAAGAGAGACCTCAACAGCATGAGGCATGCCTCAGTATTACTCTGTACGTGTGTATATGTGTGTGTCTGTGCGTATGTGCATCTGTGTAGGTGACTGTGTGCATGTGAGTCTGAACGTGCATGTGTCTGTGTATAAGTGGTTACGTGTATCTGTATAGGTGTGTGTGTGCGCGCATATGCGTGTGCATGTGTGAGACTGTGTGTGTGCATGTGTGAGTAAGTGTGTGTGTGCTTGGGTGTGGGTGTGTAAGGGTGTGTGTCTATGCATGCACTGTGTGTGTGTGTGTGTGTACATGTGTCTCTGTGTGTGCGTGTAACTGTGTGAGTGAGCGTGCATATGCGTGTGCGTGTGTGTGAGTGGGTGTGTGAGAGAGGCTGGCCGTTTTTGATGGTGTGAGGTTCTTCTTGCTGGTTCTTTGTGATCGCTCGCCCACCTCCAGCTGTACATGCTGACTAACACAGAGACGCCTGTGAGAGGAGACGATGCCTTTATGCAGCAGGGCAGGGGAGACCAGCTGGCCCTAACCAACTGACCTGGGATCAGCCATTCACCTCCCTGCATCAGCAGCTTATTCAAACACACTCATTTTACTGAGTTTACCGCAGGTGAATCCAGGTGTTATATTTGCCGTCCTGCCTCACCCCTTACATCACTCTGCTCACTGGATTTGTGACTGTGATGGAAAGAGTTGTTTTGCAGGGACACAGTGGCCCTGTCTGCGGGGCAGGGAGAGTGGGGGCCGTAACTACGGAGATTACAGTAAATACAGTAGTTTTCCATCACCAAACAGGTTTCGAGTGGAAACGGGTCCAGGCCCACAGTGCAGCGTGGTGTTTGCAGTGTGTAATTAAGCTCATATCTGTGTTGGCTTAGATGAACATTGGGATATATTACAATGACCTGCAGTTGACCAAGAAGTACACTATGGAATAAAACTAACATAAAACCCCTCACAAACTTAAACACATAAAACATCAGCTTGTGGGCTGCGGGGAAAATTAGCTGAATTCGGTCCAGAGTGCTACACGCACATGCTTCTATGCTGTGATTGGCCCAGACTGCCCTGACCTGGAAGAGCTTCATACAAAGCACCCTCACTGTGTGTGTGAATGTGGTCCTAATGTTAGTGGTGCTACGCGTTTACTGGGAATGAGACATACACAGATACAAATGCACACCCGCACGCACACACAGACTGCAGACTGAGAGGAGAGGAGGGGAAGAGAGGAGTAAATGAGAGCGGAGGAGAGAGAGAAGAGAAGGGGGGGGTGTAGGGAGAGGTGGAGCTCACCGCTTCCTGTAGTAGCTGCTCGAGGGAGTATATTCTCGGGCGGTTTCCTCTCTCTCCATCAATCACCACACTGTAGCTGAGAGAGCAGAGGAGAGGAAGGAGAGTTTTATTTTCATGGTTATGCACGTGTCTCAGTATGCTTCTATGTGCGTGTGTGCGTGCTTGTATCGTGTTTGAGTGTGTGTGCGTGTTTCAGTGTGCGTGTGTGTGTGCGTGTTTGACCGTGTGCGTGTGTTTGAGCGTGTGTGTGTAAGATTGTGTGCTTAATTGGGTGAATCGTGCCTGTGTCTGTATCGAGGGCTGTGTGTGCTGAGGCACATGGTCTGTCCCATTACCCATCATGTTTTAGTGGATGTGCCCCTCCACAAACACAGACAGCAGTACAAAGTCACATTACTGATTTCCCATGAGCCTCTGGACCTAAGCCAAGGGTGCAGGCCTGCTCTTAACGGGCTCTCCTGCTACAGTGTAGTCTGGTCATTCTGACCGGGACCTGACAGACTGGCTCTGATGGATCGAATGGAGAGGGAATCAGCAGCACAGTCACGCTCAGATAGTGAAGCTTTTAGTGCCTCTTCACTGGCGTGTTTAGACTAGGTGGGCCCAGTCCGGTGCCCAAACCTGCCCCGGCTGTTTTCGTCCGTCTGGGCCCTTAACCAAACATGTTTTACTGTCTCCAGCTGAGACGGCTTGATGACGCATAACCAAAGCAACAATAAAAATGACATGCAAACCCACAGCCATTGCAGGAAAGTGTGAGAGTGTGTGTGTGTTTGTGTGTGTGCACGTGTGTGTGCACATGTGTGTGTGTGTGTGTGTGTGTGTGTGTGTGTGTATCAATGTGAGTGTGTGTGTGTGTGTGTGTGTGTGTGTGTGTGTGTGTGTGTGTGTGTGTGTGTGTGTGTATCAATGTGAGTGTGTGTGTGTGTGTGGGAGGTATGTAAGTATGTTTGTGTGTGTGTGAATGTGAGTGTGCGTGAGTGTGCGTGTGGGAATGTGAGTGTGCGTGTGAGAATGTGAGTGTGCGTGTGTATGTGTGTGTATGTATGTGTGTGTATTGAGGGACGGGGGTGGGGAGGGGTGGGACTGTGCTCCTACATGTCGGGTATCTCCAGGGTGTGCACACAGGCGGCATACAGCAGCTCGTCCTCCTTGGAGATCAGCACCTTCAGCCCGTCCGCCAGCCGCTCCTTCGTCAGGATGCAGTCCGGTGCCGCTGCGCAGGGGACAGGCAGGCATCGGCATTACACGACATTATAGGAGTAATTACATTACTCGTATACAGAGTAACTTACACAGGTTACAGATTTTACATGTTTTTTATTTATACAGCTGAAAATTTACTGAGACAATCATGGGTTAAGTACCTTGCCCAAGGGTACAACAGCAGTGCCCCAGCAGGGAATCGAACCAGCAACCTTTCGAGCCCTGCTACTTACCAGTATGCTTCTCTGCTGGTCACAGGGACACACCCACAGTACGCACAGAGGTCTACAGTCACTTTGTGTGTGTGTATGTGCGCGTGTGTGTGTGTGTGTCAAAGGGTGGGGTTCACGGGTAACCTGCCCCTCTCACCTGGGGGGCCGTGGTGGGCAGGCAGCAGTCGTCCTGATTGGCTGCTGTCCCCCTCCCCCTCGGAAAAGCTGCCATCCTCATCCATCTGGAAGCCCTCGTCAGCCGCAAAGCTCTCCAACAGACGGCTCACTGCACGACCCTTAGGCTGGGACACAGGAAACAGGAAATGGCAAACAGGATGTGATGTTCATCATGCAATCCAGGCACAGTGAGAGAGAGAGAGAGAGAGAGAGAGAGAGAGAGAGAGAGAGAGAGAGAGAGAGAGAGAGAGAGAGAGAGGAAAGGAAAGAGCAATAGAGAGGAGAGAAGAAGTAAATTTCTGCTCACTAAATACACTCATTTTCTTCGTAACTTCTGGGAGCTTCACCACTGAAGCTAAATTACTGGTGAGCTTTGAGGAGTACCAGTTTCATCTCCCTCAGTGGAAAATTCTCTGCTCTAATCCCTCACACAGTGAGTGTAACCCCCCCACACCCCCCACCACCAAACCCGAGACAGCAAGGTGTGCCGTCTCTCAGTTCTCAAATACCTCTCCAGTGAGGCATCAGCGGTGATTGATCACTCTGATATTTCCTCACAAACCCTGACTTGTGATCCTCCGTTAGCTTCGTTATCTGTGAGGCACACGCCCTGCTCGGGTGTCTGAGAAATTTACTGCGCCCCATAGTTTCGGGTATTACGCACACCTTTGCGCAGGCGGGTCGGGACGGCAGTCCGTCTGTAAGGCCCCGATCACGGCCCGAGGCTGCGAGACGTCTGAACGCCGGTCTGATCCCGAGTCATCGCCCGCACGGAGCTGTGATTTGCCCTGCGTGTGTTTGCCCTTGGGGGCTGAGGCGCACAGGACCAGACGTAACACAGAGGCTGGGAGGAGCACCCTCATTTCGGGGTATGCGGGCTGGAGGTTCGGGTTTTGGGGAGCACCGAGCCGCCCCTCTCACCTGCTTGTTCCTGTTCCTCCGGGTCCCGCTGTTGTCTTCGCTCGAAGGTGACTGAGCTCTGCTCACCCAGCAACTCCGCCTCTGTAACACAGAGAGATGGGATGAGGACCTTAAACAGGGCCATGCTCGCTACCAGCAACAGTGTGGCATAGCAGCTAGGAGCAGGGCTTGTAACTGAAAGGTCGCAGGTTCGATTCCCCTGCTGCTGCACCCTTGGGCAAGGTACTTAACCCACAATTGCCTCAGGAAATATCCAGCTGTATAAATGGATAATATGTAAAAAACTTATGCAAGTTGCTGTGGATAGCAGCATCTGCTAAATGACAATACAGTAATGTACTGCCGGGGACCCCCAAAACAGAAAGAGACAGAGAGTCACACAGAGCAGTCCTACCCCTCTACCCCGTCCCGTGGGCGGGAGGCTGGAAAGATCCAAAGGCCCTGTTTTACAAGATGCTGATTAATGCAGACAACATTTCACTGGCCTTGTGGTTAGACTGTTTACCCTTAGTCTGACAATGTCCTATCCATAATTCCCAGCCTGCATCCTGCCCTGGGGTGTGTTTGTACATCAGCTGCTCCATCTCACAAAATGTGGGTGCATTTATGACACTTTGAGCCCCCTGACTTAGGCACACTCCCCATCCATGCTTCATGCACGCCTCCCACAAGATCTCAGTCCACCACAAGACAACCACCCCCATCTACACCCTGTTGCCCAGCTTTGTTTGGTATTCTTACCATTCTGCCTGGCACTGACCCCATGACCCTGTGGTGCCCTCCCCTGAACCCCTGCGAGAGCGTGAACAGGTCTGAACCCTCACCGTTCCCGGCACTCCCCGCAGTGCTGTGCTCTTGCGCGTGGCCCTCATCAGCCTCTCGCTGACCGTGGACGGGGCCCCGAGCCCCGCCCTGTGCCGGTACGGGCCGCCCCTGGGCCCCGGCCTCCCCCACAGCGGCTGCCGGGGTGGGGCCTCGGGCCCGCGCGTTCTCCTCCCTCCCTGCGGCTCCTGGCTCTCTGCGCTCCTCCGGGCTGCAGTGAGCGCCGTCGGCCCGCAGAGGGCGCCCTTCCTCACCTTCACCTTCACTTCACCCTCCGTGCCAGGCAAGCTGTGGGACCCTGGCGGGTTCATTCAGGAAGGGGAAATCATAATTAGCCCTCTCCTGGACCGTGTACACCACTGTAAGTATAACAAACCCATTTTAACACCCGAAATCCATGTGATACATGTCTTTAGATCCTTACAAACACCTCTGATGTCTTGTGTGAGCCACATGTCCTTCCAAACTGCTGTTTACTATGCTAATGATGTGAGCCTATTCCAACTGATTCCAAGTAATTTTTTCAGACTGACGCCATCTTTCAGCATGTCTGGCTGTTAGGAGTAAGAGCTCCCAATAGAGAGATTTCAGTAAAAAGCATCACACTCAGAAGTGAACAGCAATCTGAAATATGCAACTACACAAGAGTGAGATAATGGTGAAGAGGATTATATATAAATATAGAATATAATATAAATATAAAAATATATATTTTTTTCCTGTTCCTGACATCAACATTGTAGTTTGTAGTCATTACGACACTGTGTACAGCATTAATTACCTACACAAAGTAAAAATAAAATTCCATTTTAGGACACAGTTTTGTTCTAAGAAAGTTTCAGATTGTTTTCATTTAAAATTTTAACAATGCACACATGAGGGGGCTTAAAACATCAATCAATATTAGCCATTTACAGGTATGGTGTCTGAAAAGCCGAGACTTACCATGCAGGCTCTGCCTCTCCTTCTTGTTCCTGGCTTTCTGATTGGCTTCCAGTTTTACAATTGAGGAAGGGGAGGGGCCAGTCACAGCTGAACTTGACGACGTGTCCCTCGAAGGAGGAGGTCTGATGTCACCCTGTCCTTCCTCACTGTCATAGCTACATTCATCATCATCTTCCTCTGTGGGTGGGATCAAGACGAAGTCAGCAAATCAGCAACATGTAAGACATGAATTATATTTTATTCACTTTTGTGTATCATGCAGTCACATATATCATAGACCACATATATCATGTTACCATATGTGAATGAACCTTTGTCAGAGTGTTTGAAAATGAAGCAATTCTAGCCAAGTACTAATCATAGTGACAAGGGGTGTTAACACATTAGCCATTAACGCATAAACAAATCTGCAAATATACATGCAAAAAAATACAATTCACTACCACCCTTTGGGGCTTGAGATTTCCTAGCTCTACACAGGGATCCCACAGGGATGCTGGGAACTAATGCATTGCATGGATACCGCTTTATGAAAAGGTGGGTTCTCACAGTACCCTTGGGCAAGTTGCTACCCAAATTGGTGTGATAAATATCCAGCTGTATTATGGATTAAATGTAAAGATTGCACACACTGTACGTAGCTCTGTGTATAAAACTCTGCTAAGCAACTACGGTGTAAAGTAAAAAGAGTAAGAACTAGGAAACAATAAAGTAACACACATAGGACCCAGCATTTTACAATACAGCTTTATTGGTCATGGTCCTAAAGATTATGTACCGAATACAACTGTATTACAAGCCTGAGGGCGGTGATGATCAGTGGGAGGGTTTCTCTCCAGATCCAGCCAATCATGGCACAGCTCCCACATTCTCCCGCCACAGACGGAGCGTTTCATTGGCTGCTTGTTGGCAGCAGCAGCAGCCGCGAGTGTCACGTTGCAGAGGGGATGGCGCAGCTGCGGTGTCGGGTGTCGAGACACCTCCAACATGCTTGTCATTTACAAGGTCCCGCGTCAACACTCTCTGGTACGCCCCGGAGAGGTGGCAGGGATCGGTTTCAGGGCAATTAACGGATTCTCCGCGGGGGCCCCGGGGGGACGGCCTAGCGCCGCCCTCTCACGTGCATTCGCACGCCGCCCGTCACCTGACTGAGACGATCGCCGATCGCTCCAGCCTGTTCTCACACAATCCCACAATCCCACCGTCCTGTGATGGACAGGACACTGCAGCCAGCCTGCCTGTGCTGGGGGTCTGCTGTTTAAAATCTGATTTTAAATAAATCAAATATTAAATAATTTTAAAGACGTCATATACCTGCAGCCAGGTGACTAGTCTGGGCAGTACATTTCTGTGTCTTCCTCCTTGGAGCTGATCCTGTACTAGGGACTCTCTGAATTACATTACAAAACCGGTGATAGTGACATTCCACTCGTTTGACAGATGCTCTTATCCAGAACAACTTAAACATACAAATTTTATCTGTTAACCATTTGTACAGCTGGATATTTACTGAGGCAATTCTGGGTTAAGTACCGGGCCCGAGGGTACAACAGCAGGGGGATCGAACTAACAACCTTTCGGTTAAGTGCCCTGCCCTTTACCACTACATCACTCTGCCACCCACTCACGGGGAGGGGGCTGTGTCCCCAGCTCTGAGAGTATGACACGCCTGCTGTCACTCTTGAGCGTGGCACCCGTGGTGTCTTTACCTGTGTCGCTTTGGCCCCCAGACTCCATCCCGTGCCTCCGCTCCACCTTGGAGCCCCTCTGGCCCTGGCAAAGGCGTGCTGGGCCGGCGCTGGACACGGCAGCCCCACGCCGCTGGAACGCCGGCACCACCGCGGGTTTGGCCCTCTGCTTGAACTGGGCCAGCTTGGAGCCCAGCACCACCTGGCGGCCACCCTGCTTACAGCACCGTGCCTTCATCTGTCAGGAAATCAGAGCCAGTGAGGGGGCGGGGTTAGAACCAGAGAGGTGGCATTACAACCAGAGGGGCGGAGTTAGAACCAGAGAGGGGCGGGGTTAGAACCAGAGAGGCAGGGTTAGAACCAGAGAGGGTGGGGTTAGAACCAGAGAGGCAGGGTTAGAACCAGAGCATTAGGCACAGAGAAAGGAGGGGTAAAGATAAATGGGGGGGGGGGGCATGGGGTGTAAAATATAGGATCACAATCCCGCATGTTATACAGCTGTCAGAGTTTAATGCCCTGTACACATTACTTGGTGCCAAAGCATACAGTAATGTTTTTGAATTCTTGCTACAAGAGGAATAACAATATACATCTATAATAAATTTCTTCCCTGAGATATTTGCTTTCTAAAGTTAATAAAAATGACAGCATACTGATTTCATTATCACATATATCTGACTTTATAAAAAATTCTGTATAGCTGAATATGGCTGAAGAGTAAATGTTAAAGCTGATAAAATTACCAACTACAGCATATTTTAATAAATTGTATTTTTTTCCACTTTCAGTCAGTAAATACAGCATATTCCTCATTACTAGCTAGGCAAGTTCTTCAGTGTTAGTGGGCATAACTTTAATGGCACTGACAGAATTCTCAGTGATAGTTAATACTGCAACAAGGACCGGGCTTTTGAACCCTGAAAATATTCCACCCATCGCAGTCTCCTGAGCAGCGAGGCACTGACCTGTGCTGTGCTGAGCTGCTCGAAGCTTCCATTGGACAGTTTCTTCTTCTTCCTCTGGGCCTCCCCACCCCCTCTCAGGTCGTCAGGCAACAGACCAAGCCCCCCAAGAGAGGACCTGCCAGTCACAGCAGAGGGAGGCATTGTTAAAGAAAGAATGGAGAAAGGTATCAAAGAAAATAAAGGAAAAAAACCAAGAGGAAATGGGAGTTGAACCACCTCTCCCTGGGCTGTAATAACTCTTTTCTTCCTTTGATGAATGCGGGAGTCAGGGGCCCGTTTCCCGGCCACACGCTTGAGGAACTGGGATCTAACGGTGGAATTAGACGTGCTTCGGGCTGCGCTGGGTTAAGGCAACCCTGTGATTTATCAGAGGCCTTCGCGCATAAAGGTTTGCGCTCCTTCAAACGGACAGGGAATAACCAGAGAGCGTTATACGTGTGCGCTCAGTGGTGCTGCTCCCTCAAATGTCAAAGCTTTCTTTCTTTTTTCTCCATTTCCATAACAATGCAGCTTCCTCTCAGTAAAAGAACAGCATCACAGCCTGCGAGCAGTGCCCTTGAACTGCGCCGAAAACACCAGACCACACACAATAGCCAGGCTCCACCTGAAAAAAACCCTCCAAAGTCTCTGCGGACAAATTACAGCCTCAGTCACATCCTCCTGAAATGACATAAAGCTCTGACTTTTCTGATCACTTGTGCATCCTGCCCTCTGAACCGAAGTCTCACTTACACTTATCACCTCATCTGTTCTAGGTCCATCCGTTACATCACTTCCTGTTCTGACATTGGGGAGATCAGAGATCAGCTGGTGCCAGGTTGTCAGTGAGATGATTGACAGCTAAGTGATGGTTACGATGGGCGTGAGGGGGCCAGACGAGACCGACCCTCACAGTGTCGACCGCAGTGCGACAGAGGCACCCCCTCTCCTGAACCTGCATGGTACTGGCTGGGTGAATCTCGCAGCAGCTAATTAAACAGGACGCTGATTAGCAGGGTTTCCTGCTTTTTTTTTGCACTCTCTGGACAGCTGCACCCCTGCTGCAATCCAGGGTGACCCTGTGCTCAGCGCGGAGGGGGGAGGGAGACTGGCGGCGGGGTCAGAGGTCGGCGCGGCTAAATAGTGAGAAAGTGTTATTCATTACCCGCGCTGACCTCTGACCTTCCACTGACAACAGCCTGCGCGTCTACATCACTCAGATTTACCCAGCATGCTCTCCTACAGCACTGCGATTGGCTAGCAACTGACATCACTACCATGGACAGGTTCACTGTTACCACCTCCAAAAGAACACTGTTGCTGTCCCAGTGGTGATTGGTTAGTTGCTACCTGGGGAAACGCAGGATGCTCTGTGGATCATTAAGTGTTTCTTTCACCTGTTTCTGATCACTCTTCAGATCTGTTTATTCCAGGGTCCCCCATCAGCTGCCCGTGTCTCTGTGCGCTTACTGCAGTGGCTCGGCCTTTCTGCACCTCACATGAAATCATTTTACTCAAAATGAAGACAAGCTGAGCTTTTATCTCTCATCATTCTGTTATAAACAAAACCGCTTAAAGTGACGTACACCACTACCCATTACTACTGCTTATTACCATTACACGTTACTACTGCTTACTACCATTACCCATTACTACTGCTTATTACCATTACACATTACTACTGCTTACTACCATTACACATTACCGCTACCCTTTATCATTGCTCACTGCCATTATCACCACCAGCTACCACTGCCCCTGTATTGCCAGTGCTGTGCAAACAGATGATAAAGGAGAGAGCTGCCCCGGTGCTCTGGTGTTATTCTACTGCTGTTCTATCGGCCCCAGATCCACACTGCTTCTCGCCGTGATGGGCTGGCTTCCCTGCAGAGCTCACTGTTCACAAATGCTGCGGAGCCGCACGAGGAAACACAGCTCCTCTCGAACCCGCCTGCTGTGGAAACCAGATCAGCTGTGTGTCTGCTTCTGTGTGTCACAAACCCAGGCTCTTTCCCGCAGTCCTCTTTCCCTCTGCTGCTGAAATCCCCAGGGACCAAATGTCTGTGCACTCCACCCCCTGCACCCCCCCCCCCCATGTAAATCTGTCTCTGCCATCTCTGACCTTTCACACCCCTGACCTCTGCTGACCCCTGAGCTCGGCATCGGGCCCGTGTCACATTCCCGGCGCTGGTGAATGAGCGGGAGAGAGACAGGGCAGGATCTTTCGCACAGTCTCACCACGTCCCCCACCACCCTCCACCCCACGCCCCCACCCCCCTCCCCAAGGCTGTCTGCACAGAGACACCATTCAGGTGCGGACCTGATTATGTGTAAACACACGTCACCCCCCCCCTCCCCAATACGACTGATCATATTTTGCACTTAATCGGCATTCAGAGGTTGTGTCGCTTAAGTACCAGCAATCACTCCTCCTTCAGCTGAACTCCGATGGTGCCCTTCGCCCCCAACCCCTCTGCCCCCTGTCTGACCTTTTTCACCCCCCCCGGCAGCAGCCCCACCTCCCCGCCCCACGCCCTTTCCCTCTGCGGGCCTCTGGCGCCGGCACCAGCGCTGTGAGGTCATCTCATCACCGTGCTCTTTACCGCCGTTGCCATGGCGGGACACCTCTGTGCGGGACACGGACGCTGCACGAGGGCGGGTCGTGAGGATGACCGCGTGACGCTGGATGATGCATTCGTCTGAGGAGCCAGCCATACCGCGGCCGCCGGGGCAGTTAAGTGTGAATAACGGCCACGGTAGCCGCAGCAACCGAACGGCTGTATTGCGCCTGTCACCGCGAGGAGGGCTGGCTTTATCGCCCGCTGGGGTTTATTAATTACCGAAACGGGAGCAGGAGCAGTAATCCGCCTGTAATTACGCTCACGCCTGGGTCTGTTTATGAGCGAGAGTCTCGTCTGAGGCTACGGCGATAAGGCGGGGTCTCCGCCGATGCAGGGCTCACCACCTCATCTGGCCGCATTTTCACCGCACACCAATCAGATGTAAACAACAGCGCACATAACACATTCATCACAGCGATAACCCGGCATACTGGGTTTGCACGGCCGTTTCGGTGCCTCCCTTTATCGTAATATCGCCGAACGTCTCACGTCTGGAGGAGCTACAACAGCTTCAGATAATCAATGGGACTTATACATGATTAATGGCTTATGGGCTGGTCTGATTAAAACCTTAATTTAAACTGATACAATGTTTCCTGCACGATTTACACAAAGTCAATGAGTGTCGGTGACATGAACTTCCTTTCCATTTAAACTCTGCTGGCCAGGGCACACATAACTGAGAGTGAGGGGCTACATGTATGTATGCGCGCACACACACACACACACACACACACACACACACACACACACAAATACTGATGTCCCTCTCACATGAACTCATGCACACCCAAACACAAAGACAGATCTACTATGGCATCAACGCTAAGAAGTGATTTTCTTTAACAGAATCATTGAGCTTTTAAGCATTTAGCTTATCAGCTGCCACAGCCTTCACACAGTGCCAATGCGTCATCAACTGTAAGGCTTTATCCTTCACAACCTGACCACTCAGAGCATATGCAAACGAGGTAAAGTGATAGGATTAGGGGAGGGGATGGGGGCGGGATCATCAGCCACATACTTGACTCTCCTCGGGGAATCTGCAGGAGCCACTGTGCTCGGAACAGGCCCAGGGATGGATTTCCGTTTCCGAGGCCGACCAGGTCCTCGCCGAGCAGGACTGCGTGGTGTTTCCTCTTTTCTATGGGGATACAGTGAGTATGTGTCAGGGTGCTGGAACAAGTCAACGCAAAGTAAGTGATCAGGGTATGTAAAGGACTGGACTGGGTGGATGTGTATGGGTGGTAGAGGGGGTGAGTGTAATGGCGCTGGGGGCGTGTGTGTAACGGTGTTACAGGGCGTGTGTGTAATGCCGTTACAGGGCGTGTGTGTAACGGTGTTACAGGGCGTGTGTGTAATACCGTTACAGGGCGTGTGTGTAACGGTGTTACAGGGCGTGTGTGTAATGGCGTTACAGGGCGTGTGTGTAACGGTGTTACAGGGCGTGTGTGTAATGCCGTTACAGGGCGTGTGTGTAACGGTGTTACAGGGCGTGTGTAATGGCGTTACAGGGCGTGTGTGTAACGGTGTTACAGGGCGTGTGTGTAATTCCGTTACAGGGCGTGTGTGTACCGGTGTTACAGGGTGTGTGTGTAATGCCGTTACAGGGCGTGTGTGTAACGGTGTTACAGGGCGTGTGTAATGGACAGCAGGCTCACTGGTGCTCGTGCTTCCTCTGCAGCTTTGCCAACTCCCTCTGCTTCTCTTTATAGCGCCTTTGCAGCTCCGCCAGCCGCACCCGCATGGCCAGCTCCTGTCCATCCATCGTTTCCATGGCACCCTTCACCCGGCACACCTGGGGGGAAAAACACCCCACGCAGCATGAGAGAGTGTGTATGGGGTCTCACCCTGTGTGCGGCTGTGAGTGTTGGGTGTATATACAGTATTAAGAAGGGTACAGGGTGTATATACAGGATTAGGAAGGGTACAGGGTGTATATACAGGATTAGGAAGGGTACAGGGTGTATATACAGGATTAGGAAGGGTACAGGGTGTATATACAGGATTAGGAAGGGTACAGGGTGTATATACAGCATTAGGGAGGGTACAGAGTGTATATACAGCATTAGGGAGGGTACAGGGTGTATATAAAGTATTAGGGAGAGTACAGGGTGTATATACAGCATTAGGGAGGGTACAGGGTGTATATACAGCATTAGGGAGAGTACAGGGTGTATATACAGCATTAGGGAGGGTACAGAGTGTATATACAGGATTAGGGAGGGTACAGGGTGTATATACAGTATTAGGGAGGGTACAGGGTGTATATACAGGATTAGGGAGGGTACAGGGTGTATATACAGGATTAGGGAGGGTACAGGGTGTATATGCAGTATTAGGGAATAGTTTCAGTGCCAGCTCTCTCACCGGCTCGTGGCGGGGCGTCCAGCTGCACTTCCTGCGCAGGTTGAGAGTCCTTCGCACCGGGCAGTGCCGTTCGGCACCCTCTGCCACGCCCTCCGGGGCATCCAGCTCCAGCGCTCGAGCAGCTGCCAGGGTCGCCAGGCTCTGGAGGTCAAAGGTCAACAGCTCCTCTCCTGCGCACAAGACGACAACACACCGGAATGAGATAACGTGCACTGTCAGGTGTGCATTACCTTATTTAGTCTGCATGACAGAGGGAAGACACAAAAATCGTGAAGTGTAAGTGTGCATGCACACAGTCATGAGTAATGTCAACCGACCGACTGACTGACTGACTGACTGACTGACTGACTCCCTGACTGACTGACTCTGCTGTCATTGTATCACCTGCTGTCTTACTGTGAGACCCTGTTGCGGCAAGGCTGCATTGTGTGATGTAATAATGTCACATATAATAAAATATCATTAACCGAATTTGAAAATGAAGGTGGATTATCTTTGTGCCCTGCACCGGGGCGGGAGAGAGAGGGAAGGGGGTGAGGGGAGAACCCTCAGACAGAAACAAAGGGTGAAGTCACTTTATCACCAGCGTTGGCGCCACGCCCGTCCCTCAGAGACGGGGTTTGAATATTCAACAGTGTGCAGCACTGCTGCCTACTGCTTCCTCCATATTCTGCAGTCACGCTGGGTCAGGGAGGGGGGGGGGGGGGGGGGGGGGGGGGGGGGGGCGACAGAAGTGAAAGGGACCAACAGAAGACAAAGGGAGGGGAAAGATAGAGAGATACAAAGAGGGAGAGAGAGAGGGGGAGAGAGAGAGAGGGGGGGGGGCAGGGGTGGGCAGGAAGCAGGGAAGCAGACAGAGAGACAGAGATGAAGGGAGAAAGAGAGGGAGGGAGAGGAAAGAAAGCTGCAAAGAGAGAGAAAGAGAAAGAGAGAGAGAGAGAGAAGGAGAGACGGTAAGCAGAAAGCAGGGAGGGAGACAGAGATGGATATAAAGGGAGAAAGAGAGGGAGGGAGGGAGGGAGACAAATGCTAAACTAGCCGGCTAAGGGCAGGGGCAGCCTTGGGGCAGGGAAACATCTGCGGCGCCCTGCTGGGATCACCCCTCTCCGCTCCCGCGCAGCCCGCGCGGCAGACGCTACACCGGCGATGTCGCTGCTGCGCGCTGACGCTGTGCTGCGCGCTAACGCTGCTGCGCACTGACGCTGTGCTGTGCCTCTCACGGAGGCATCTTCTGGGATTACTTAAGTGCTTAAGGATGCTCAGTTTGTGGAAATGAAAACGCTGTCTTGAGCAGATTAAAAAAAAAGGAAACACTTGGTTGAAAAGAGAAAACAGCTTTTAAAGGCATGTAAAACAACGGGTCTAATTATCCAGGCCAGGCTCCTGGGTCCTGAACGCAGCTCCAACCGCTTTTAAGATTACAGCTTTTTGCTAACGTTACTTCTTCAGGGACGGGCAATAAATCAGACAGTTTTGTTGTTGTTTTTGTTTTATTGCTTCTAAATGGATGGAGCAGATACAGAGAATGTGAACGCAGGCCCCGCGGGACGTAAGCGAACACGTCCGTGACCCCGCTGATTCACCCTCCGGGGGCTGCTATTGTTAGAGCAGTCTTTTTAGGAACTTTTGCAGACCCAATTGCAGCTTGAAATTAAAGCGATGTGCAGAATTTAAAGATGATGCAGTTCCAGTCGAGCCTACAGAACCGAGCAATGTCACCTTTCTGTGAGGACTATGAGCAGGGTGGTACAGGATGTTCTGTGTTAATGGTACTGTGTGTAACAGCATGAGTGCTTAGTGTTGTGTTACAGGGGTAATGGCTCACCCTGGCCCATGCTGTGTGTAACGGGGTGTTTACAGTGCTGTGTTACAGGGGTAATGGCTCACCCTGGCCCATGCTGTGTGTAACGGGGTGTTTACAGTGCTGTGTTACAGGGGTAATGGCTCACCCTGGCCCATGCTGTGTGTAACGGGGTGTTTACAGTGCTGTGTTACAGGGGTAATGGCTCACCCTGGCCCATGCTGTGTGTAACGGGGTGTTTACAGTGCTGTGTTACAGGGGTAATGGCTCACCCTGGCCCATGCTGTGTGTAACGGGGCGTTTACAGTGCTGTGTTACAGGGGTAATGGCTCACCCTGGCCCATGCTGTGTGTAACGGGGCGTTTACAGTGCTGTGTTACAGGGGTAATGGCTCACCCTGGCCCATGCTGTGTGTAACGGGGCGTTTACAGTGCTGTGTTACAGGGGTAATGGCTCACCCTGGCCCATGCTGTGTGTAACGGGGCGTTTACAGTGCTGTGTTACAGGGGTAATGGCTCACCCTGGCCCATGCTGTGGTGATGCTGCTGCCTCTCCAGCTCAGCCAGCTCACTCAGGAGCTCCATGCCGTGGTGGGCAGCGCAGGAGGGGGCACCGTAGGGCAGCAACGGGGTCGCGGGAGCAGGAGGGGGCGTGTCCCTGTCTGCACAGAGAGCAGCAGCGATCAGCAGCTCCAGGCTCCAGCAGCTGAAAGGAGCAGGGAAGGTGGAGAGGGGGGCGGGGCAGGGGGAGGGGGCGTGGGCATGGGCGGAGTCAGGCAGGGGCTGGCCCTCGCTGGGGGTCTCCCTCTCCTGCTCCACCTCTGTGGCTGTCTCAGGGGAGCACACGTCTGCGGGGCAGTTCGGTTCCAGGCCCACCCCTCCCTCTCCCTCCTGCAGGATGGGCAGCGCCTGTCCCTCCGCCCCTTCCTTCGGCTCCTCCCCGCAGGTTACGGATGGGGTGTCAGCCTGGGCCAGCTCCACGTCGGGGGTGACATGGCAGGGTGTGTCCTCCAGGGCCATGCCGTCGCCGGAGGAGCAGGCGAACAGCTCCTCCTCCGGCTCCTGCTGCAGCTCTGATTGGGCGCAGCAGCTGGTCATCCCGCCCCCTTCCACGCCTCCTCCTGGCCCCGCCTCCACAGCCTGCTCCTCCTCCTGCTGCTCCGTCATAGCCCTTAGCCCCGCCCCTCCCTCACACTCCTCCTCCGTGATGCCAGGGAGGGGCTGAGGAGCCGGCTCAACAGGCTCCGCCTGCACCGCCTCAAGCTCCGCGGGCTCGGCCAATCGGACGTCCTGGGGGGAGGGGCCACTCCTGTAGCCCATGGCGATGGCAGGATAGGTGTATCCAGGTGGCAAATCTGGGGAAAGAGAAAGGGAGTACGGGAAAGGAAACGATTACGAAACGAACGGAGATAAAACGTCTCACCGGTTTACCTGCATACATATGCATGTTTGCACATGAGTTCCTTACGAAACGCAGCCTCGCACACTCTTTCAGAATGTTAATCAACATAATGGTGTGGATCAGCAGCCTTGCCTGGACAAACTGAATCTTTAATCTTCTTCTGAAGCACATTCTGCAGGTGAGGGCCAAAGCAGACAGTGTGCACTCAGAAAGCTCAGGAACATAATGAGCTCCAGACGGGGGAGAGACGGTTTACCTTTAAACTGATAACGGTACTGAGCCCACTTTTTGGGATTAACAAGCACGCCAATTTGACTAACGATCAGCCATCAGCAGCTGATTCCCTTTTAAGTTAATTGTGTCTGATGCAGTGGAATTACCTTTTTGCAAATTACATTAACTAACTGTAATCATAACACAGTGATTGAGCTGCTTAAAATTATTTTTTAATTTAAATTCATTTTTTATTGTAACTAAAATTATTTCATGTGAGGGAGGAGCTAGTGCAAGCAATCAGTTTAACGGGGTCTGCAGCTAATGAATAATCCTTATTTACATCAGCATGCTCGTTAATCAGGCAAAACAATTAGAAACAGGTTCAGGAGAATTATTAAATAAGTTCTCTGCCTCCCTTATAAAGGCTCTGGGGTGACAGCTGCTCCAGAGAACATGGCTTTGCAATATTGTGAATCTCTGTATGTGTGTGTGTGTGTTTGTGTGTGTGTGTGTGAGTAAGAGCGAGAGTGTTTGTGTGTGTGTGTGTGTGTGTGAGTAAGAGCGAGTGTGAGTGTGTGTGTGTGTGTGTGTGTGTGTGAGTAAGAGTGAGTGTGTGTGTGTGAGTGTGTGTCCTAGCCTGCTCTGGATATTGATGACCTCGTGGTGTCTGGGTGTGATTGCAGAGCCAGCTCTGTCACCCCCTGCGCTGCGTTATTGATGGTATCCATCCGCCCTCCTGACAACACCGCCAGATGAATGTGTGTCCTTCCGCTCCCGGCCGTTCAAGGACCCCTGAAGGATAAGGAGGCACTGT